>NC_064038.1:11998370-12114467 GCF_932526225.1 Nematostella vectensis
TAACTTCATCCCACTATCGACCATCTATCCACCTGATTACCCCAAGCAGACTGGAACTTGGAGCAGTAGGTTACCAAGGTGGTTGGTATTTGATTATTTTAATTACGATAATAGACTAGAGTTTACCCCGATGCCGTACCCAAAACCCCACGAGAATCATCCTCCATTCCAAAACATGTACGTGTACTCGAATCTCTCGGATGGCAATCTTGTGCTGGGGAGCGAGGTGCGCAATGTACTGCGATTGATGGTTAACGAAGGAACTCCTGGAGGTGAAGCGGTGGAACGAAGTTTTGAAAACCCAATCTATCTCCATGTGCGTACGCATCTCATCGATCGAATTCATCTCTACATAAAGGACGATACGGGAAGAACGGTGCCATTTGAGGAAGGAGGAAGCGTCAAAGCAACATTACAATTTCTCCGCGTCACGCGATAATTGACTATCGTCATGGGTTTCATTGCTCCATGGACACACTCCCTCGGTCGCATAGCCCAAGACCTTGCCCTTTCCATTACGGGGTGGATCCAAAACTCAAAACTCTTTAAAAAACAAAATGGACACGGATTGGGTGGACCAGCATTCCGCGGCTACCCCATCTCTCCACAGTTGGGGTATGGGATTTGGGGCCCTGCATTCCGCGGGTACGCCATCTCGCCGGAACGAGGGTATGGACCGGCCTTCCGCGGGTACGCCATCTCGCCGCAACGAGGGTATGGACTGGCCTTCCGCGGGTACGCCATCTCGCCGCAACGAGGGTATGGAACGGCCTTCCGCGGGTACGCCATCTCACCTCGGCAACGAAGTTATGGGTATGCAATACCTCTTGGAATCTACGTCTCTGGCCGTGGAAGAAAAAAAAACGGCTGTTAAGATCAGAGTTCCACCCAAGATGGTTCCCATTGATGCAACTGCTGTCCAACACACCCGACGTCCTCGTCCTCGTCGTCGTAGAGTTGTTCCAACGGCACGTGCACGCAGTCCTGACATCTATGACTAAAAGATATAAATATCCACTCCATCACTTTTCCTACTTCAGTTGGTAATCGGACTTGTTACGAAGAAGAGCTCTCCTCCTCCTCCTACTCCACGATGAGTGTTCTTACAGGATCAGCCCAGGTCGTTAACCCTGGAATGGATTTGTTCTCCCTACCCCCTACAGATGTCTCTGTAGCCAAAGAACGTTATATTCCCTAGAACCTTTCGACAAAGGAGACAAACACCTTGAATGGGTCATTCCTAATAGCGAGAGTTACATCGATCTCCAGAAAACACACCTACGCCTCGTGGTTAAAACCATAAAAGGTGATAACTCTGATCTTAGTGCTGGGGATAAAGAAGGCTTTGTCAACAATGCCCTGCATTCGATGATCAAGCAAGTCACCATCCATCTTAATGGTAAAATCGTCACGTTACAATCAGACTCGTATGCGTACCGCGCCTTCATCGAGACACTCCTCAACTACCCGGGAGAGGCCCAAAATTCGTTACTTGCAATGTGCTCTCTTGGACAAAGATACCGCTGGAGAACATGAGAGTACAGCAGTCGCTAGTTCCGGTGGTGCCATAGCCACCAACAAAGGATTGATGCGTCGTGCAGCGTACACGGCAGAAGCAAATTGGTTGGTCTGGCCGGACCTCTCTTCTACGACCTATTGCATTCTGACCGATACTTGGTGAACAACATGGAAATAAAAATCAGACTGGAACTTCACGAACCCACGTTCTGCCTCATGTTAAGATCAACTTCACCTGCTACTGAAAAATACAAAGTTGAGTCAGCACTCATGTGCCTGTACCACGTCACACCCTCCGACAGCGTCAGGTTATCCCATGCGAAGATCATGCAATCTCCCTCTTCCCCCAAGATGACCATGTATCCACTAACGTCACGTGAAAACTCGGCAGATACTCCAAGGTGTACGCTCCTTCGAAGCCACGAACCTATTCACTGGACTTGTTCCAAAAAGGATGATCCTCGGATTCGTGGAGGATGCTGCATACAACGGGGATTACACCAAGAATCCATTCAATTTCCAGATGGATGACAAACTGTCCGACATCAAGGTGACCGTGGACGGTGAAGAAACCCCTTACAACGCGCTCAGCAGGTTCGATGGAAAAGGAGTGGATTTGTACCACATGCTGTTCGACATGATGTGTGCGGTACGTTTCGCGGTGGGGGGCTGAACATCTCCAGGGACGAGTTTGAAAAAGGCTACGGACTACTGGTCTACGATTTCACAGGCCCTGGAAACGCAGCGTCGGAGTACTACCACCCACAATATAAAGGCACGGTGGACCTCTCGCTCTCATTTAGTGCTGCTACCACCAAGGTGATCTACGACATTCAAGGCTGAAAAAATGGATGACAGTTGGGAAAGAACAAGACTGATGGGGTTTGACGCCATGAGAACCGAAGAATTGGAAGCCATGGCACGTAGTGATCCCTACATAGAATCCGTGTTTGAAGGTGTGTTTCCCTCGGATCGTCTACCTGACTTCATTCCAGAGGATGAAAACGGTGACGCCGCCTACATTGTGAATGTGGACCCTAGCAACAAACCGGGAAGCCATTGGTTGGCATTGGTGTACTTTACGCCAGACCACTGCGAATGGTGGGACAGTGTTGGGTCCCTCCAAGTGCGTATGGACGCGCCATGACAAATTTCTGCGTTCTACGTCCACCACCGGCGTGATGAACCAACGACAACTTCAAGCATTAGACTCTGCTGTATGTGGACAATACTGTCTGTACATTTTATGGCACCGTGTTCGCAACAAGTCCTTACAAGACATTACCGGATGTTTACCCCTCACGTCAATTGGAACGTTTAAGTGGTGTGTTCGTTTGTACACGACACGTTCCACAAGAGAGCTTTATCACGACAACATCGGCGACGACGTACGCCGTATTGTCCTTGGCGTCAGTGTGCTGTACCTCAGCACCATTTAGTACATTAGCACGCCCTTAACGTTAAAAAATCATGTAATATTGAAAATAATAAAAAAAATTTTTGGACTACCGTTTTTGGGATATCTTTATAAGGGAAACGAGGTAGAGGGCCGACGATCATTTACCTAGTGGTCTCGAACCAGAATGGACGATCGTCGATTTCGTTGTCACTGCGCTGTCATGCTGGTTGGACCTAGTCAATCGGGAAAAACCACCTGGGTCCGTGCCTTGTTGCAACAAGTACCTCGGGCCTTTGACAAACAATTTCGTAAAATCGTCTATTGTAACGGGGGATGGCAACCCTTATTTGACACGATGCAACGCAAACTGGGAGTGAAATTCCATCAGGGTTTACCCGACTCCATCACAGATCTATTTGGAGAACACGACACCCCGGGTTTGCTCATCATGGACGACCTGATGGACCAAATCGATCGGGTGGTGAAAGTATTCACCCAAGAATCTTATCATCACGATATCACCACCCTATTTTTGTCACAAAATCTATTCCCTGGAGAAAAATCACGTACCGCTTCGATCAACATGCATTACTTTGTGTTGTTCAAAGACCCGAGGAACCAATTGGGTGTTCGGATGCTTTCCCAACAAGCGTTACCAGGGCAGTTAGATTACGTGATGGACGCGTACCGACAAGCCAAACAAGAACACCTTATGGCTACTTGTTGATGGATTTTCACCAAAAAACCCATGACGCCTACCGCCTAAGTTTTCACATCTTACCCAACCAATGCCCCATGTACGTGTACGCTCCTAAAAATGATAAACCATGAGGAAGAAGAAGAAGAAGAAGAAGAAGAAGAAGAAGATGACAAAAAAAGTATAAATAGTGGTAAAGGGAAAGCCACCCGTTTCAGTTGACGATGGCTAGGACACGAGGAAGAGGTCCACGTGGCGGTGCCACACGAGGACCCACCCAGCAAGCGCCCGTGCACGCTACAGAGCTGAAGCACTATTGAATCGACGCCATGGTCTCACACCACCCACACCACCGGAAAGGCTTAGTCCCCTTTCCTCCTCATCTACCACGCCTCCTCATCATCATCCTCTGCAGCTTCACCATTCCACACTATTCCCCGAGACGAGTTTGGAATTCCCCTCGAGATCCCATCTCCCCCATCCCTATCTACCCTTGGCGTCCAGCCCACCCGTAAGTACACTTCGAAAACAGCGACGTACTCCACCATCGTTTACACCACGGTCCTCGATATCGCGACGACGCAGTGACACACCCAAAAAACGGCGACGAATCTCGGTTCCCCGGCGACGAGCGGGTAGTGCCCAGGGACGTCTCACCACCAAAAAGAAAACACCACCACGACACACCAATGTGCTTGAAGCCTTCACAGCTGCCGCTGGTACTCCTGCTGGAAGTAGCAGTAGTATCCCGCTAGCATCACCAGGGATGAGATCTTCGATGGGGAGCCTTGACCCTCCTTCAAGCACGTCCACACCTAGAAGTCGTTCAACCCGGAGAAGCCGTTCAAAAAGTCGCACCCGCACCCCATCCACACCCTCAACCACCTCGGGTCGAGCCTCTTCCCGCGGTAGTGCAAGAGGTGGTGCCAAAACCACCAAAACCATGAAAAAGTGTACAACCCGCAAGAGTCGCACCCAAAACGGGAACACCCCCAGCAAAACCAAATGCTTCACCACCCGACGCTTCTCTGGTAACGGGGGGCAACAAGGTGGCAAGATACCCTCACCAATCCTCTCAGATATTCTTAGGCCACGAAACATAGCAACAAGTTGGGCTCGCAGAGTAATGGGCCCCGAATGGAACATAAGTGGACTAAGACCATCCATCTGGAATTATTTTGATAAAACATCTGATCAAAAATACCAACTAGGTGGGCAAGCGAATAAATGGAGAACACGGTGGGTGTGACGGCAAACCGCAGCTCATTTCACCATGTCTACCCGAATGAGAAGGAAGTTTTCTACAGGCGCTTTCAAATTCCAGAGGGCAAACACGTCAACGCCTCTTGGCTAATGCTACGCCGGAACAATCAACGCTTTGAGCGAAATTGGCGAAAACCTTCCAAAGGGGAACCTCAATGTTCCAAGCGCACACCAGAAACGAGTAAAACCAAACTTGACACGATTACGCACCCTGGCCAACAAGAGAATAGCCAATGGAACACGAAAACGTACAATAACAAGCCAACGTGGTGGTTTTCTCACAGCCCTCTTACTAGGGGGCCTTAGCAGCCACAGCAGCCACACCCGTCTTTAAAAAAGCCATGGACAAAATCTGAAGAAAACTATAAATAGTAGGGTACCCTTATACCCTCACCACAGTCACGCTCAACAACGATCACCATGAGCACGCAAAAAGGAGGAGCACAGCGCATGGCCATGATCCCCGAATACATGGTCAAGATGATGATGGTGCAAAACAACGTTAACATGGCACCGCAATATCTTGCCATGGCGAGATTGGATGGTGAAATACGCGCCATCTTGGAAGATACGTCATTACCGATAGACGTTAAAGTACGACGCTACGAGCAAGTGTTAAACCAATATCTCAAATGGATGGACCAAGTCAAACATACTCGAGCGCCAAGAACAGTTGTTAGACCCGCTACAACCATCCCACCCCTTCCATCACCACCTACGCAAGCTGAAAAAACACTTCTTCCCTCACCACCCACGGACACACCCTCCTCAGTACCCTCACGCCGAGACATCCGAAAAGGAAAACGACGGCGACGCCTACCCATGACTTCCGATAAGACGCCGAAAAGCACACGTGAAGAGAAACACGTCAATTAGGACCCCTTTCTCCCAGACATCAAATCACCACCGCAAGACCAACACCCTGGAAAAACCAACCCTTGGGAACCTTTTTAAAAAAGACCATGTGTTGTGATGTGCACCATTCTCTCTCTTTAATAACAATAAAATGTTTTACAAAAAAGGAACGTGCTGCTTGTTTTGTTTTTTACACAGTAGTCTCAAAATGGTGTGAAGGTCTACTATACAATCTTTGTTTCTCCTTTAGCCACTTGGCAAAAACATAGACTTCGGCTCTAGGGCAATGCACGGGGGTATGCTCGGGTTGGTAAAAGTGATACCCACAAGTCTTTGCACTAATGTCCCATAAAAAGTTCATATGAGGTGTAATAGAGTCATAATATGCCCATAATGCTTCGTATTTGGGGCAACCGTACAGTTCCAAATTAACGCGAGGAATACCATGCTCTTGCGCTCACAGTCTCCTCCCTTGTACGCTACGACCCCACCTTGACCATATAGGTTATACCACCCCTGGACGACACAGTTCAGTTCCGTGTGTGGGACGCTCGATCCTGGTACAAGGTCAAAGTTCATTTTCATGATGCGTCGACTAGTGTAACGAACGCATCTCTTGTCACTGTCTGAGAGTTCATTAAATGCGATGGGGAAAGAAAAATGTTTACCCACCACTTCATCACCGTGGTGGCAAAACGCTGCTTCCTTGCACCAAAACTCCTTATTCACTCTAAAGCCATCAAAATCAAGAATACCCTTGATATTGTGAAGAATGCCTTCCATGGCAGGTCCATCCGCAGATGCACCAGCAGCAACACCAGCAGCACCAGCAGCGGCATGGTTCACTCCGTCTCCACTTCCTTCTTTTCCGGCGTCATTTCTCTCACCCACTCAGACACTTCCCAACATAACAGGAAAAGAAAAATGCGGGCACTCACGAAAAAACCAAACCCGAACGAGCACCCTCGGTTAAAAGAGACACGAGCTTCCTTCCACATCGGTGTATAGGGTACTATAGAAAAAACAAGAGCGAAACCTCGCTATTTATTCACTCTCCGACCTTGCTAGGAACCAATCAGAAACCTAGACTCGGTAAGAACCAATCACAGATCACCATCGTGGCGCGAAAACATTTTAAACCAATAAGAGAATAGCACCACGAATTTCTAGAAAGCGCTCCTTACCATGACGTCATCCTTTTCGAAGGCGCCCCGTCTTGACGACCCCAAATGAAAACCAAAGTATAGCCCAGTATGGAATCTGGTTGTGGCTACACATCGACAACAACAACCAATTTACTTACAACAACGATTACCATTGGACAATCGAAAACGTCATTCTTCCCCCTACCTCTGAAGGTCACGTTGAACGAGAAATCTAAGAATTGGGGCGCCACGAGTACATGCGTAATCTTCGAGAATCGCTCTCTCACCGAAGCACTCTACCCCCACTAGACTACATCCATGCCTATCGACGAGCATGCATAGCCTGGTCCTACAACGTGTGGGGAGAGTGGAACTGGGAAAGCGATGACCAGTACGATACCAACGCCCACCACCACGAACGATCCCCTCTCGATTGGAATCCTTTTGATCATACTCGTCGTCGCCGTCGTTATCGAAACACCCACACCTACAACGACTACGTGAGTGACGAAAGCGATGATTGGGTTCCTTTTGATAATGCTTGTCGCCGAAACATCAACAACAACAACTACGAGAGTGACAATAGCAATACGAACATACTCTCCGACCTCGATGATGATGATGATGATGATGAAAGCGATGAAGAAGAAGAAGAAGAAGAAGAAGAAGTCAATCGAGACGCCCCCACACCACTCTCCCCTCATCCTCCTCTACCAGTCATCCAACTCAACCCTCCTCCAGCTCAACCCCTAGAACGGTCTCTCGATGATTGCTACAGAGTACTAATAAGAGCTCTAGAACAAGCACTCCCACTGATAAACAGCAACCCCCTCTCGGTCAACATCTCCGAACGCATCCTAAACGTCATTCGAAGAATGACGATTAAACGTCGATTAAACGACGTGCAAACGGGATCACTGGCGCCACGCGTCTTTGCTTCTCTACAATCCTTTGCCTACTTCCGGTACATGTTGCGGAACAGGGAAGAACTATACACTTTTGTACAAGCCGCTGAAGCCGAGAATAACAGGAGTAGCTCATCGCAACCACCCCCTCCCAAAATCAGACTACTGCTTCTACCACTACCACCACAGATAACCCGACACCAACCCAAGAACAGTCTGCTACCACAGGTAACCCAACACCTTCACCAAGTCATAATGACCTAAGGCTAATCATCCACGTAGAAGGCAGACGCGAACTCGAAGTACCTGCCATTGATTTTTCTGACATTCTATGTGAACGCTAAGAACACTAAGATAGATACTTGATAAATAACGTACTTTTTATGGACCCTTGTACTACTGGTGGTCCCTAGACAAAGGTCGAGACCAGATACGGCATGAATTCGGAATGGCTTCCCATACTGCTGTTGACTGGGATAGCTTTTGCCGCGAGACGTGAGATTGGAGGCGAGGACAAACGGGTAAGGATTGACGAGAGCAAGTTTGGAAAAAGAAAATATCACAGGGGCCATCATGTTAAAGGCCAATGGGTATTTGGCGGAGGAAAGAAGCCGAAAATTCTTTCTGGTTGCCGTTGAGAGACGAAATGAGGCCACTCTCCTGCCTCTTATACAGAGCAACATCCACAGCGGGACAACAATTATATTAGATTGTTGGAAGGGCTATATCAATCTCGAAAGGCATGGCTACTCCCACAAGACGGTCAACCATTTTACAGAATTCGTCAGCGACGAGGAATAAGACGAATAAGATCGAGGTTCACTGGCGACACGCCAAGGCCAGTTTTCCACCCTTCGGAGTAAGGACGTATACCTTCTCCTCATACCTGGCAGAGTTCATGTGGAGATACATGAACAAGGACAAGGACTTATTTAAGGAGTTTCTGTCAGATGTCAAGGAACTGTACAAAGTGTGAATCAGCCGCTACTGAAACAAGTCCATCTCCTGACCAAGGTGAGCCTAGCTAAAAGGTGCACGCCGCGCTTGTTTGTTAGCTCAAAAACGGCTCCTTTAGGAGCCACCCACATCTGATAAAGTCGGACCCCCAATGCTTCTCATACCACGATACACAAACGACACGATGACATACAAATGCAAAAACAATAATAAAAAAGGAACTTGATTAAGGAACCCCTTATGATGTTTTTTTTTTCAATACGATGACATAGAAATGCAAAAAAAAAGAAAAAAATGTTGTTTTGTTTCAATATTGTTTTCGTTGTTGAACCTTTATACACACAACAATAAACAAACACATTGTCTTTTCTACAGCACCGCGGACTACTGCCATTTTTTTAGAACAGGCACACGTTTTTTAAATCTATTAATATTCATATGGCTTGACTGCAGCACCGTGGACCGCAGTGCCAGTTTCTTGTAGACCTTTGAATCTATTAATATTCATATGGCTTAACTGCAGCACCGTGGACCGCAGTGCCAGTTTCTGGTAGACCTTTGAATCTATTAATATTCATATGGCTTGACTGCAGCACTGTGGACCGCAATGCCAGTTTCTGGTAGACCTTTGAATCTATTAATATTCATATGGCTTGACTGCAGCACCGTGGACGGCCGTGCCAGTTTCTGGTAGACCTTTGAATCTATTAACATTCATATGGCTTGACTGCAGCACCGTGGACCGCAGTGCCAGTTTCTTGTAGACCTATGAATCTATTAATGTTCATATGGCTTGACTGCAGCCCCGTGGACCGCAGTGCCAGTTTATTGTAGACCTTTGAATCTATTAATATTCATATGACTTGACTGCAGCACCGTGGACCGCAGTGCCAGTTTCTTGTAGACCTTTGAATATATTTATGTTCATATGACTTGACTGCAGTACCGTGGACCGCAGTGCCAGTTTCTTGTAGACCTTTTGATATTAATATTCATATGTCTTGACTGCAGCACCGTGGACCACAGTGCCAGTTTCTTGTAGACCTTTGAATCTATTAATATTCATATGGCTTGAGTGCAGCACCGTGGACCGCAGTGCCAGTTTCTTGTAGACCCTTGAATCTATTAATAATCATATGGCTTGACTGCAGCACCGTGGACCGCAGTGCCAGTTTCTTGTAGACCTTTAAATCTATTAACATTCATATGGCTTGACTGCAGCACCGTGGACCGCAGTGCCAGTTTCTTGTAGACCCTTGAATCTATTAAAATTCATATGGCTTGACTGCAGCCCCGTGGACCGCAGTGCCAGTTTCTGGTAGACCTTTGAATCTATTATTATTCATATGGCTTGACTGCAGCACCGTGGACCGCAGTGCCAGTTTCTTGTAGACCTTTGAATCTATTAATATTCATATGACTTGACTGCAGCACCGTAGACCGCAGTGCCAGTTTCTGGTAGACCTTTGAATCTATTTATATTCATATGGATTGACTGCAGCACCGTGGACCACAGTGCTAGTTTCTTGTAGACCCTTGAATCTATTAATATTCATATGACTTGACTGCAGCACCGTGGACCGCAGTGCCAGTTTCTTGTAGACCTTTGAATATATTTATGTTCATATGACTTGACTGCAGTACCGTGGACCGCAGTGCCAGTTTCTTGTAGACCTTTTGATATTAATATTCATATGTCTTGACTGCAGCACCGTGGACCACAGTGCCAGTTTCTTGTAGACCTTTGAATCTATTAATATTCATATGGCTTGAGTGCAGCACCGTGGACCGCAGTGCCAGTTTCTTGTAGACACTTGAATCTATTAATAATCATATGGCTTGACTGCAGCACCGTGGACCGCAGTGCCAGTTTCTTGTAGACCTTTTGATATTAATATTCATATGGCTTGAGTGCAGCACCGTGGACCGCAGTGCCAGTTTCTTGTAGACCCTTGAATCTATTAATAATCATATGGCTTGACTGCAGCACTGTGGACCACAGTGCCAGTTTCTTGCAGACATTTGAATCTATTAATATTCATATGGCTTGACTGCAGCACTGTGGACCACAGTGCCAGTTTCCTGTAGACCTTTGAATCTATTAATATTCATATGGCTTGACTGCAGCACTGTGGACCACAGTGCCAGTTTCTGTAGACCTTTAAATCTATTAATATTCATATGGCTTGACTGCAGCACTGTGGACCACAGTGCCAGTTTCTGGTAGACCTTTGAATCTATTAATATTCATATAGCTTGCATGCAGCACCGTGGACCGCAGTGCAAGTTTCTTGTAGACCTTTTGATCTATTAATATTCATATGCCTTGACTGCAGCACTGTGGACCGCAGTAACAGTTTCTAGTAGACCTTTGAATCTATTAATATTCATATGCCTTGACTGCAGCACCATGGGCCGCAATGCCAGTTTCTTGTAGACTTTTGAATCTATTAATATTCATATGCCTTGACTGCAGCACTGTGGACCGCAGGGCCAGTTTCTAGTAGACCTTTGAAACTATTAATATTCATATGCCTTGAGTGCAGAACCGTGGACCGCAGTGCCAGTTTCTTGTAGACCTTTAAATCTATTAACATTCATATGGCTTGACTGCAGCACCGTGGACCGCAGTGCCAGTTTCTTGTAGACCCTTGAATCTATTAATATTCATATGGCTTGACTGCAGCCCCGTGGACCGCAGTGCCAGTTTCTGGTAGACCTTTGAATCTATTATTATTCATATGGCTTGACTGCAGCACCGTGGACCGCAGTGCCAGTTTCTTGTAGACCTTTGAATCTATTAATATTCATATGACTTGACTGCAGCACCGTAGACCGCAGTGCCAGTTTCTGGTAGACCTTTGAATCTATTTATATTCATATGGATTGACTGCAGCACCGTGGACCACAGTGCTAGTTTCTTGTAGACCCTTGAATCTATTAATATTCATATGACTTGACTGCAGCACCGTGGACCGCAGTGCCAGTTTCTTGTAGACCTTTGAATATATTTATGTTCATATGACTTGACTGCAGTACCGTGGACCGCAGTGCCAGTTTCTTGTAGACCTTTTGATATTAATATTCATATGTCTTGACTGCAGCACCGTGGACCACAGTGCCAGTTTCTTGTAGACCTTTGAATCTATTAATATTCATATGGCTTGAGTGCAGCACCGTGGACCGCAGTGCCAGTTTCTTGTAGACCTTTGAATCTATTAATATTCATATGCCTTGACTGCAGCACTGTGGACCGCAGTGCCAGTTTCTTGTAGACCTTTGAATCTATTAATATTCATATGGCTTGACTGCAGCACTGTGGACCACAGTGCCAGTTTCCTGTAGACCTTTGAATCTATTAATATTCATATGGCTTGACTGCAGCACTGTGGACCACAGTGCCAGTTTCTGTAGACCTTTGAATCTATTAATATTCATATGGCTTGACTGCAGCACCGTGGACCGCAGTGCCAGTGTTTTGTAGACCTTTGAATATTAATATTCATATTGCTTGACTGCAGCACTGTGGACCGCAGTGCCAGTTTCTTGTAGACCTTTAAATCTATTAATATTCATATGGCTTGACTGCAGCACCGTGGACCGCATTGCCAGTTTTTTGTAGACCTTTAAATCTATTAATATTCATATGGCTTGATTGCAGAACCATGGACCGCAGTACCAGTTTTTTGTAGACCTTTAAATATTAATATTCATATGGCTTGACTGCAGCACTGTGGACCGCAGTGCCAGTTTCTTGTAGACCTTTAAATCTATTAATATTCATATGGCTTGACTGCAGCACCGTGGACCGCATTGCCAGTTTCTTGTAGACCTTTAAATCTATTAATATTCATATGGCTTGACTGCAGAACCGTGGACCGCAGTGCCAATTTCTGGTAGACCTTTGGATATTAATATTCATATGTCTTGACCCCACAAGCCTGCATAACATTATGGGTATTTAAATGAGTATTTAAATGAGTAGTCGTTGACCGCGGACCACTGAAATTTAGAGGCCTTAAAAATGTGGCTGGGTATTCTGCAGTTAAGCCTTAAAAGGTCTGTAAAATGCTTCGCATGAACCCAAAAAAGCGACAATCCTTCTTTGGTTTGAGTGCTAAACTTGTAGAAGCTCGAGTGAAACTTGAGCGGCGAGGCCAATGACGAAAATTTGTATATGAACTTGAAGTAATTTGATGTTTGCTGGACATAACGAAGTGTGAACTAGGTGTTACTCCCAATCCCCGTTGTGCTTTGCTCAATGTTTTGAAGCTCACATTTCATGAATTCGCGCGAAAAACCCGAATTAAATTTGCTTTTTCGAGCATAATAAAAGGGCGGAATTTCTTAAAAATCGGCGACGATGAATAGTTTAGTACGATCTTTGGTATAGATATACTTTTAAGCGATTTCCAGCCTAAACGATAACCTTCGGTATTCCCTTAATAATAATTGCAGTATTTATAGAACATACAATCTTTATATGTTTTACATATGGTGCCTTTTTATTGGTGGTGGAACATGATGCATAATGAAAGTGTTGTGAAGGGGGATACTACACAAGTTTACGCTGAAAATTTATGCCATATTGGTCAATATTAAGGAATGTTGAAAAGCTAGTACACACTCTGGAATAAAGAAATTATTTACCGTGCTTAGTTAAATATAAAGTTTTCTACATAAAGCAATCCCATTTAGCGAATTGGATGAAGGTTATATCAGGACAGCGAAATGTGGTGTTTACTTTCATTCGCCATGGTGACAATTTAATTGCCTCTTTTAGGAAAACGCCTTCAATAATGAAATGAAATCCAAGCCAATTTGGTCATTCGCACTGAAATGTTTTTAAACCACAGTTGAGGCGACAAAGGAGCAGAAAAGATCATTGAAACATTAGGTAAGAATAGTTTCACAGATAAATGAAAGTAAAAAAACGATAGATTTGTTTTTTTTAATTCTGATAAAGTACGTTTGCTTCTTTTCTATCAGTTTTATTGGCTTTCAAATAAATCGGAATCTCAAAGTTGTTTTCTGGTAAGTAAAAAAAAAATTAGCGTAAGTTCACTAGGAAATTATGAACACGCCTTTATGCATGCATACACAAACTTCCTACATAATTTAAGGCATATTTTTGCTATAAATACACTTGTGGGAACTTGAAGAAAGAAAAATGATATTGAAAAGATGTCCTTAAAAATCTGAAGAAAAAAAAAACGTAAAAGAATGACAGTGATTTGAATTACAGTTATACTTGTGAAAAATATCACAATATAAGAGAATACAAATAATTTTAAAAATAGCTTTCCTTGAAACACTGTTATTCATAATCGATCAAAGCGTGGCAAACAATTTTGCCGCTATTTTTAACAGCACAATATTTTTTTAAACGTAAATGAATATAGTTTGATCTTTTATTTTTTATCCATCTTATCCAAAAGCAGCAAATAGTTTTTTTTTCATTCACCTACGAACAACATATAAAATAGCAAGATTTTAGGGGATGGTCTTACATAAGGCTAAGAAAACACCTTTATTTGCTTTTTTGCAAGTTCCAAAAATTATGATAATCATTATTCTCGATAGTTATACCAAATTCAAACCGCGAGATAAGTTTAATTCTTTAAAGTTCTTTCGAAAACTGCATTTTTTGGCAATATTTTAAATGAGTAATGCACAGATAATCAAAGATGGTCACAGATGAAGAACCTTAGTCCAAGCTCAATCTTACTTAAGTAACAGATTCTCCAATTCCAGTCTAACAAAGCTAGTCGCCTAGGATTCCGCTGAGAGTACAGTGGAGGATAGCTAAAGAAGTGGTAGCCATGGGTACCAAGAAATTTAGAAAGTCTCGTCAAAATTTCGCCTAAGTCTCGGAATCTCGCCGTTTTTTTACGCACTCGGAGTCTCTTTTTTTGTTCAGAATTTTTGGGGTCTCGGAGTTTCGTTTCTTTACTACACGGTCTTGGAGTCTCGGATTTTTAAACGTGATCTCAGGGTCTTGAGCCTTAAAGTTTAGAAATTGTAGGAGGATTTAATGATGTAATAAGATCCCGCTTATATGTTTCCATAACCAGATAAACAATTCTCTACATGAACGATTTCATAATCTAGTCTCGCCTTGGCTGTTTAATCGGAAAGTACTCCGGGCTCAGATTCTGAAATTTGTATTGTTTGTAAGGGCGTTTCTAGCCTCATAAAACGGTGCTCAAATCCAACGGTACAATGATTGAAATAAATGTAATGTATCCCATTTCCAGATGGTGCTAATTACATCTCCTCGCGATATGAGGAACTCATTTTATGCCATATTGGTCGATATTAAGGGATGTTGAAAAGCTAGTACACACTCTGGAATAAAGAAATTATTTACCGTGCTTAGTTAAATATAACTAAGAACTTGCTTTATTGCAAGTTCCAAAAATTATGATAATCATTATTCTCGAGAGTTATACCAAATTCAAACCGCGAGATAAGTTTAATTCTTTAAAGTTCTTTCGAAAACTGTATTTTTTGGCAATATTTTAAATGAGTAATGCACAGATAATCAGAGATGGTCACAGATGAAGAACCTTAGTCCAAGCTCAATCTTACTTAAGTAACAGATTCTCCAATTCCAGTCTAGCAAAGCTAGTTGCCTAGGATTCCGCTGAGAGTACAGTGGAGGATAGCAAAAAAAGTGGTAGCGATGGGTACCAAGAAATTTCGAAAGTCTCGTCAAAATTTCGCCTAAGTCTCGGAATCTCGCCGTTTTTTTACGCACTCGGAGTCTCTTTTTTTGTTCAGAATTTTAGGGGTCTCGGAGTCGCGTTTCTTTACTACACGGTCTTGGAGTCTCGGATTTTTAAACGTGATCTCAGGGTCTTGAGCCTTAAAGTTTTGATATTGTAGGAGGATTTTATGATGTAATAAGATCCCGCTTATATGTTTCCATAACCAGATAAACAATTCTCTACATGAACGATTTCATAATCTAGTCTAGCCTTGGCAGTTTAATCGGAAAGTACTCCGGACTCAGATTCTGAAATTTGTATTGTTTGTAAGAGCGTTTCTAGCCTCATAAAACGGTGCTCAAATCCAACGGTGCAATGACTGAAATAAATGTATTGTATCCCATTTCCAGATGGTGCTAATTAGATCTCCTCGCGATATGAGGAACTCATTTTATGCCATATTGGTCGATATTAAGGGATGTTGAAAAGCTAGTACACACTCTGGAATAAAGAAATTATTTACCGTGCTTAGTTAAAAATGAAGTTTTCTACATAAAGCAATCCCATTTAGCGAATTGGATGAAGGTTATATCAGGACAGCGAAATGTGGTGTTTACTTTTATTCGTCATGGTGACAATTTAATTGCCTCTTTTAGGAAAACGCCTTCAATAATGAAATGAAATCCACGCCTATTTGGTCATTCGCACTGAAATGTTTTTAATCCACAGTTGAGGCGACAAAGGAGCAAAAAAGATCATTGAAACATTAGGTAAGAATAGTTTTACAGATAAATGAAAGTTAAAAAAGATAGATTTGTTTTTTTTAATTCTGATAAAGTGCGTTTGCTTCTTTTCTATCAGTTTTATTGGCTTTCAAATAAATCGGAATCTCAAAGTTGTTTTCTGGTAAGTAAAAAAATAGCGTAAGTTCACTAGGAAATTATGAACACGGCTTTATGCATGCATACACAAACTTCTCTGCACAAGCAAGTGAACTTCCTACATAATTTAAGGCATATTTTTGCTATAAATACACTTGTGGGAACTTGAAGAAAGAAAAATGATATTGAAAAGATGTCCTTTAAAAAATCTGAAGAAAAAAAACGTATTAGAATGACAGTGATTTGAATTACAGTTATACTTGTGAAAAATATCACAATATAAGAGAAAACAAATGATTTTAAAAATAGCTTTCCTTGAAACACTGTTATTTATAATCGATCAAAGCGTGGCAAACAATTTTGCCGCTATTTTTAACAGCACAATATTTTTTTAAACGTAAATGAATATAGTTTGATCTTTTATTTTTTATCCATCTTATCCAAAAGCAGCAAATAGTTTTTTTTTTCATTCACCTACGAACAACATATAAAATAGCAAGATTTTAGGGGATGGTCTTACATAAGGCTAATAAAACACCTTTATTTGCTTTTTTGCAAGTTCCAAAAATTATGATAATCATTATTCTCGATAGTTGTACCAAATTCAAACCGCGAGATAAGTTTAATTCTTTAAAGTTCTTTCGAAAACTGTATTTTTTGGCAATATTTTAAATGAGTAATGCACAGATAATCAGAGATGGTCACAGATGAAGAACCTTAGTCCAAGCTAAATCTTACTTAAGTAACAATTTTTCTCCAATTCCAGTCTAGCAAAGCTAGTCGCCTAGGATTTCGCTGAGAGTACAGTGGAGGATAGCTAAAGAAGTGGTAGCGATGGGTACCAAGAAATTTCGAAAGTCTCGTCAAAATTTCGCCTAAGTCTCGGAATCTCGCCGTTTTTTACGCACTCGGAGTCTCTTTTTTTGTTCAAAAGTTTAGGGGTCTCGGAGTCTCGTTTCGTTACTACACGGTCTTGGAGTCTCGGATTTTTAAACGTGATCTCAGGGTCTTGAGCCTTAAAGTTTAGATATTGTAGGAGGATTTTATGATGTAATAAGATCCCGCTTATATGTTTCCATAACCAGATAAACAATTTTCTACATGAACGATTTCATAATCTAGTCTCGCCTTGGCAGTTTTATCGGAGAGTACTCTGGGCTCAGATTCTGAAATTTGTTATTGTTTGTAAGGGCGTTTCTAGCCTCATAAAACGGTGCTCAAATCCAACGGTGCAATGATTGAAATAAATGTATTGTATCCCATTTCCAGATGGTGCTAATTACATCTCCTCGCGATATGAGGAACTCAATTTATGCCATATTGGTCGATATTAAGGAATGTTGAAAAGCTAGTACACACTCTGGAATAAAGAAATTATTTACCGTGCTTAGTTAAATATAAAGTTTTCTACATAAAGCAATCCCATTTAGCGAATTGGATGTAGGTTATATCAGGACAGCGAAATGTGGTGTTTACTTTCATTCGTCATGGTGACAATTTAATTGCCTCTTTTAGGAAAACGCCTTCAATAATGAAATGAAATCCAAGTCAATTTGGTCATTCGCACTGAAATGTTTTTAAACCACAGTTGAGGCGACAAAGGAGCAGAAAAGATCATTGAAACATTAGGTAAGAATAGTTTCACAGATAAATGAAAGTTAACAACGATATATTTGTTTTTTTAATTCTGATAAAGTACGTTTGCTTCTTTTCTATCAGTTTTATTGGCTTTCAAATAAATCGGAATCTCAAAGTTGTTTTCTGGTAAGTAAAAAAAAAATTAGCGTAAGTTCACTAGGAAATTATGAACACGCCTTTATGCATGCATACACAAACTTATCTGCACAAGCAAGTGAACTTCCTACATAATTTAAGGCATATTTTTGCTATAAATACACTTGTGGGAACTTGAAGAAAGAAAAATGATATAAAAAAGATGTCCTTAAAAAATCTGAAGAAAAAAAAAACGTAAAAGAATGACAGTGATTTGAATTACAGTTATACTTGTGAAAAATATCACAATATAAGAGAATACAAATAATTTTAAAAATAGCTTTCCTTGAAACACTGTTATTCATAATCGATCAAAGCGTGGCAAACAATTTTGCCGCTATTTTTAACAGCACAATATTTTTTTAAACGTAAATGAATATAGTTTGATCTTTTATTTTTTATCCATCTTATCCAAAAGCAGCAAATAGTTTTTTTTTTCATTCACCTACGAACAACATATAAAATAGCAAGATTTTAGGGGATGGTCTTACATAAGGCTAAGAAAACACCTTTATTTGCTTTTTTGCAAGTTCCAAAAATTATGATAATCATTATTCTCGATAGTTATACCAAATTCAAACCGCGAGATAAGTTTAATTCTTTAAAGTTCTTTCGAAAACTGTATTTTTTGGCAATATTTTAAATGAGTAATGCACAGATAATCAGAGATGGTCACAGATGAAGAACCTTAGTCCAAGCTCAATCTTACTTAAGTAACAGATTCTTCAATTCCAGTCTAGCAAAGCTAGTCGCCTAGGATTCCGCTGAGAGTACAGTGGAGGATAGCAAAAGAAGTGGTAGCGATGGGTACCAAGAAATTTCGAAAGTCTCGTCAAAATTTCGCCTAAGTCTCGGAATCTCGCCGTTTTTTTACGCACTCGGAGTCTCTTTTTTTGTTTAAAATTTTAGGGGTCTCGGAGTCTCGTTTCTTTAATACACGGTTTCAGAGTCTCGGATTTTTAAACGTGATCTCAGGGTCTTGAGCCTTAAAGTTTAGATATTGTAGGAAGATTTTATGATGTAATAAGATCCCGCTTATATGTTTCCATAACCAGATAAACAATTCTCTACATGAACGATTTCATAATCTAGTCTCGCCTTGGCAGTTTTATCGGAGAGTACTCTGGGCTCAGATTCTGAAATTTGTTATTGTTTGTAAGGGCGTTTCTAGCCTCATAAAACGGTGCTCAAATCCAACGGTGCAATGATTGAAATAAATGTATTGTATCCCATTTCCAGATGGTGATAATTACATCTCCTCGCGATATGAGGAACTCAATTTATGCCATATTGGTCAATATTAAGGAATGTTGAAAAGCTAGTACACACTCTGGAATAAAGAAATTATTTACCGTGCTTAGTTAAATATAAAGTTTTCTACATAAAGCAATCCCATTTAGCGAATTGGATGAAGGTTATATCAGGACAGCGAAATGTGGTGTTTACTTTCATTCGTCATGGTGACAATTTAATTGCCTCTTTTAGGAAAACGCCTTCAATAATGAAATGAAATCCACGCCTATTTGGTCATTCGCAATGAAATGTTTTTAATCCACAGTTGAGGCGACAAAGGACAGAAAAGATCATTGAAACATTAGGTAAGAATAGTTTTACAGATAAATGAAAGTTAAACGATAGATTTGTTTTTCTTAATTCTGATAAAGTACGTTTGCTTCTTTTCTATCAGTTTTATTGGCCTTCAAATAAATCGGAATCTCAAAGTTGTTTTCTGGTAAGTAAAAAAATTAGCGTAAGTTCACTAGGAAATTATGAACACGCCTTTATGCATGCATACACAAACTTATCTGCACAAGTAAGTGAACTTCCTACAAAATTTAATTCATATTTTTGCTATAAATGCACTTGTGGGAACTTGAAGAAAGAAAATTGATATTGAAAAGGTATCCTTAAAAAAGTGAAGAAAAAAAAGTAATAGAATGACAGTGATTTGAATTACAGTTATATCTTCACAATATAAATGAAAACAAATGACTTTTAAAATAGCTTTCCTTTAAAAACTGTTATTTGTAGTCGATCATAAGCGCGGCAAACAATTTTGCCGCCATTTTTAACAGCACAATACTTTTTTTTAAACGTAAATGAATATAGTTTGACCTTTTATTCTTTTATCCATCTTATCCAAAAGCAGCTAATAGTTTTTTTTATTACCTACGAACAACATATAAAATAGCAAGATTTTAGCGGATGGTGTTACAAAAGGCTAAGAAAACACCTTTATTTGCTTTTGTGCAAGTTCCAAAAAATATAATAATCGTATATTCTCGATAGTTATACCAAATTCAAACCGCGAGATAAGCTTAATTCTTTAAAGTTCTTTCGGAAACGGTATTTTGTGGCAATAATTTAAATGAGTAATGCACAGATAATCACAGATGGTCACAGATGAAGAACCTTAGTCCAAGCTCAATCTTACTTAAGTAACAATTTTCCTTCAATTCCAGTCTAGCAAAACTAGTCGCCTAGGATTCCGCTGAGAGTACAGTGGAGGATAGCTAAAGAAGTGGTAGCGATGGGTAACAAGAAATTTCGAAAGTCTCGAAAAAATTTCGCTAAGTCTCGAATCTCGCCGTTTTTTACGCACTCGGAGTCTCTTTTTTTGTTCAGAATTTTAGAGGTCTCGGAGTCTCGTTTCTTTACTACACGGTCTCGGAGTCTCGGATTTTTAAACATGATCTCAGGGTCTTGAGCCTTAAAGTTTAGATATTGTAGGAGGATTTTATGATGTAATAAGACCCCGCTTATATGTTTCCATAACCGGAGGGAAGGGGGGGGTAAATAGGTATGTAAATCCGCCGATCCGCTACATTTTTGTGGCAGATACGTGGATCCGTCGATATTTTTAGATACGCATGGTTTGACAGATAAACAATAGCATCGATTGAAATTCATTCCAAATCCGCCATTTTCAATTTCACTATGACTTTGCCTGTGTGGATAAATTAATTGATGAATAACACAATCGATCCAAAAATGACCCTCATAAGAAGATGTCCAAATCCAACCATGGCTAATCATTAACCCGTATGGTTAACCATAACTAAACACTTAAAAGAGGATCTAGCAAATCCGAAAGGCGCAAACAATCTTTCGAAATATCGTGGCTAAACAACTTTACGTTTTCAATCAAACAATATATTTTGAGTCGCTGGGACTTGGAAAGCAAAGCTTTCTGGGAATAGGAATGTCTAATATATAGATCTAGGAACTGCCTAATAGCAACAAAAACATTTTTTTTTCGCTCAATAAATCCAGTAAGGCTATAGGACTGCTTGTGATGCCACCGAAGACGTCACTCATCATGATACTATCTTCTAGAACTATAATTTTAAGTTTGACGATGTTTCTAACATGTTTCTATCGATGACGTCATACACCACGTGTCAATTCTGTTTAACCTCCTTACGATTTTTATGTCATGAAATATGATTTTTTAATTATTATGACGTCATCCATTGCATCACAACAAGGGAGCACGGCAGAATGTATTCCTAAAAGCGCGCGATTGATATTATTACGAAAATATACCACTGTGTAATGCAACACCTCATGTGTGTTTTTTTTGTAAGGGGATTCATCAGTTGCGCTGTTGGGGGTGTGGGGCTCGCATTGTGAGGTGGATTATGTTTGTCAACAGGGTCTTTGTTCGTTTTATCGGTTACAGACCGCCCAAATATATAGGATATATATAGGATACGCGTAGTGTCGGCACGAAGTGCCGCCGAAAGATGCACGAAGTGCATCGCGAGCCTCTCTTTGGTCGAACTTCTCGGTAACTCTCTATCCTTGGAGATGATTCGGGCATTATACGAACAAAGACCCTGTTGACAAACATTTTGTCGACGTTATCGATGTCACTGATCACGTGACGTTGAATCCTTCGACCCCCACCCTTAACATCTACATACTAATTTAAGTGGTCATACAATGTTTCTTCCATGAGATGTGGACTTTTTTTTTTCCTTTTGATAGACATAACCAGATTCTACCCGGCAACTTTTGGGCAACTTATACAATTTCGAGCTACCTTTTCAATTTTGAGCAACGTTTTTGATTTTCCGAGCAGTCTTAACCAAAATTAGAACGATTTACTATGTATTTGGGTATTTTGTGGTGATTTCTTGTATAATGATGTTAAAACCGTTAAAAACTCGCATGGGTTCTAGAAGTTTTAAAAAGAAACAATGAAAACAAAAGCATGGAGGCGGGCGGCCCGCGGGGGACTCTCCAGAAAAGTAGACGGGGTGATCCACCTATCTGTTAGGGTATACAATTCTTACCAACTGCCATCCTTTAGGGGACTTTTAATGTTTTTTTTTTCCGATTCTCGCGCTAATGGTGGCCTTATTCGCCCGAAATGTATTTTTTAATAATACCACAATTCAACTTATCGGTTGATACTTCCGGCTTTATTGTCGGTAACAATACAGGATCTCTCAGCTAATTAAAACTGCATTGTTCTCGCTATACTAAATAGAAAACAAAATTGACAGATTGACAGTTTACCAGAGAAACCACAACATCTAGGCCCGTATTTTATCGTGCGCGAATCCCAATTACTTCCTAGTCGTGAGTCGCGATCGAAAACTACGGCAAGAGAATGATCCAGCAGGACTATGAGAGGTCTCATCTCTCCTTATACCTCAAAGATTTTAAAGGCTCTCCTATATCTGCTGTCACCAAGTTCTTTTTCTGACGTCATGCTCAGTTGACATATCGTTGCAGCCCCCTTGACAGCTACATGACATCTTCCAAGTTTGGTTGTCTTATGTTGTTCCTATAAGTTATAACGTTGACTGTTTATTATATTTATGGGTGACTGTTGTAACATTTATGAGTGTTACAGTCGAAGCTCTCTGAGCGACCGCTCAGGTAAGCGACCAGCTCCGATAACGACCACTATCACAAAAAAACCGATTGAATTGTCACATAAACTCTGTAATTCTAAGCCCTCGTAAGCGACCAACTTATCGGTGCGAACAGCTCCGTTAACGACAAAAATTTTAAACCACCAAATGAGATTTTCTTTTATTTTTAAGCTCTCGTAAGCGACCACAATAATTTTTGGCTTTACAAGATCAGTCAACACCTGATAAACATCATATTCAATGCATGCTAAAATCTTATATAAAGCGGAAATGTTGTGATGTTTCACAAAAGCTGCCTTTCCAGTAGGCAACCATTAAAGTATTTCATAATTACAATTTTCTAGCTTTGATTTCAACCATGGGATATTTTCTGGAACTACACAATACAAGGAATAGAATCTCTTGTCCATTTCCAGCTCCACGATTTATCCTTTTTCAAGTTACAATAGCCATCCCTTGTTTGTTACAAGCTTTAGAAAGCGGCTAACAAAAGACGCCATGCGATAGGCACAGAAGATATTCTTATGACGGAAACCTTAAGTCGTCGATATAAACGAGCAGAACGAGCTACTTTGCGTAGGATTAATTGATATTTTATAAAACAACTCACTCTCATGATGACTTAAATACCTCGCTTTGCGAACATTTTGCCAACATGGTTCCATGTATTTAAAAGTCAGTTATTTTAAGTTTTTTTTGTTTACAGTTACAGTTACCGTATTAGTGATTCTATAAATATTCGGAAAAATAAAAATGAATCTTTAGCAATGTAGTTGCGTGCCGTTTAGATGCACCTTTTCTGTAGATGTTTTCAATTAAATTTTATCATTAAAATCAAGCAATAAACCAAAATATTACAGCGTTGTTATTATCACGATAACTTTAAGATTCAATTTTAATTAAGCTCCCGTAAGCGACCAACACATATTGTTAAAGTTTTTGGCGCCCAGTGGTCGCTTATGAGAGCAAGCTCTCGTAGGAAACCAGCTCCGTTAGCGACCACAATTTTAAGTTTCCAAGGTGGTCGCTTACGAGACCTTCAACTGTATTACATTAATTGGTGATACAGCTGTTATCTCGACACTAAAGGTGATCAATGGTTACCTATACATACATAACAATATGATAATAGTTACATACTTATACACCTCATTATTATAATATATAGATTTAGGCACTGCCTAAAAGCGGACCCAGCATACATTCAATTTGAGCCACATATATATTTTTTTAATCTGGAATTTTTTTTGGGGGGCGTTTAAGTAAGTATCATCGAAAAATTGAAATTTAATTATAGATCATTACAGCTAAATGTGTGCTTTTTTTATTCTCTTCAGCATTTAAACAATATTGACGCACAAAATGTGTACATAAATTTTGACATATCAGGATTGAACACTGTGTGTGTATTGTATTTGTCAGGTTAATATGATCCATACCTGCCTATCATATGCTGTACTAATTCATTCCTATTTTTCTTACTTTTATAATTTTCTTTCAGCTGAAGCGTTAAGAATTCTTTTAGTAGAAATTTCAAATATTGGCTAAACAGTTTAACTAGCCTTCTCTTCTGTAATTTTTAGACTAATACTGTAATCGTGGTCTTGGTGTTTCGTACAAAAGACTGAAATGGACCCACTAGACCCCTATATTCAAGGGAACATACACCTTATTATAATTTCACATTACCAGACCCGTACCCAGGGGGGGGGGGAGGGGTGCAGGTGTCAACGGCTGAAAGTTCACTTCCAGTTTGCAATAGATGTGCTATTTGTAGGCAAAACTATAAAACATAAGCTAATTCAAGGTATGAATCAACACAAGGTTGAAACGGTATGTTAAACATCTCTTTGATACAGAGTGGTTGCGCTGACGTTTCGAGAGTTAGCCCTTCGTCGGAGCAAAAGAAACTGAATAGGATGGGGGAGTGGTATTTATAGTTGTGAGAACAATAGGCAGTAAGCCGGCGCCGCGGTCTGACAAAGGAAGAAGGAACACTAGGTAATTAGCCAGGGGCGCGCTAAAGAAATCGTAATGGTCTATGCAAAGAGCAGTTTTTCTTTTATACCTAGAGGGGCTCTACAGCCAAAAGAGAAAGTAATTCTATTCTCTTTCTGGATGCGAGAGTCATTGGAACCGTTGTGTAGAGAAACTCCACAAATAGACAAGTGGTGGACAGAGTGTCCTGGGACGGTTGATTACATCGTTTTCACAAAAACGCGTGCCGAGCATGCGACCGGTTTCTCCGATGTAGATCATACCGCAAAGTTTACAAGAAATGCAATAAATAAGGCTGGGTCCGCATTGGGTCCGATAATGCAGGTGGTATAAGCGATGTAATCAGAAGTGGTACACCTCTTCCTGGAGCACTTGTAAAAGTGCCAGGCTCTAGATTATCGGGAGTCAAGGTGCTTCTGAGCACCTTGGCTCCCGATGATCTAGAGCCTGCAAGACCGGCAAGAGAAGAGCTGAGGCTGAGGAAAGATAGCGGCCGTTTCAGGGTCTTCTTGTAGAATCTTAAAGTTCGTAGTTCTTATAAAATGTTAGAGGAAAAGGGGATTCTATGCTCACTCCTAGGCTCAGAGGATTGCAATGCAACAGCGCGATCAACGGAACGAGCGCGATCGAGAGCGTTAGCGACAACATGAGCAGGATAACCACGGTCACTAAAGAATTGACACAGATTAAGAGTGAAAGTCAGAGTTATCGCTGGAAAGTCGGCGAAGTCTGAGAAACTGAGAATAAGGTGATAGCAGTTTTAACATGTTAAGAATAAGAGGCCTGACTGCTTCTTGGTTATCACACGGCGGAAGATCGATGATTTACACTACCAATTAACAATAAAGCGATGAACGTTTACGTACGTTTTCGTATATTAAGCTAAGTTAAACAATTGTATCGCTTCTGATTTATACTTAAAGTTCTTTTAAAAAAACTTTCATTTATATCGATCTCGCCAAAAGATAGATAAACTTTCAAATTCTGAAAGGGAATTGAATTTGATTGAAATTTGAATCTTCTACAGATCTTTGAAAATTTTCCTGGACGCGCGAAAGGAGAATGAATCGAAAAATATCGTTTTGTTGTAGGTTTCAAAACCAGCTCGCACTCGTGAGAATGTCGCCATTCTTGATTGCGAATAAAGCGCACGCGCACAATGCAAAAGACTACAAAATGTCCATTAAATTTTGCAGATTTGTTTCCTGAAGTTAAATGGTCATTTGACTACCAGGTTGAGAAATAAAGATGACGCAAGAGACTATGATATAAGAGAATGAATCCCCGTGGCCCATGATGCCGTCCATGAAAGCTATTTTTAGATTGCGCGAGCTTGTCAATCATAACATCCATATACATGGTTCGTCGCGCCATATTTGGTTATGGGCACCACGAGCTAGTACAATTTCACACCAAATTTTTTCCCTCCGCACTTCTTGACTTCGTTCGCTACCTGTTTTTATTCTTTTAGCTGCTCTTCACGGCTCATTATCACAATGCTACTCATGGGGTGGTGTCCTGTTATCTGTTCAGTTATCTAATGTTCAGTTATCTAAATGTTATATAAATAATTGAACGGGAAGACGTTGGGGAGACGGTGAGTTTGGAGTTCATTCAAGATGCATCGTGCAGACTCCTAAAAAGTTCTTTTTCTCTGCAATTCGGTGAGATATAATACTAGGCATTTTCAGAGTCTATGTTATGTATTTTAATGCAAGAAGGCTTTATTTTTCTTTGATTTATAACATTTTTAGATGAATGAACTTAAATTTTTCATGCAAATGTTCAGAAATCATGTCACTCAAGAAACCCTTGTCACTGGAATAAGATCTACTTCATTATAAAGACTTGGAATCTTTTATTTGTAATATCTGTGTGAATATAATGGTATTAAGTTCTGGATGTATCTTTTTCATTAAAAGAGAATTGGAAGAGAATTGTGTTTTGTAAACACATATTTTTGATTGATTGTTGTGTTATAATTTTCGATTTAGCAGTGAAAATTTTTACTGGGAAGTTGATCCCAGAGCCTAAAATCACGCACTTTATGCATTTAAATGTCCCAAAAACGGTTGATTGGCTCCAGCGTACTCTATGGAAGATAATTTTTACATTGTTCGTAAAAAAGAAAGGTATTTTCGGTCAAAAAGATTTCCAAAACATCATTTGCCGGATCACATTGCTCAAGATGTGATCGCGCGTAAGACTCATGTTGCTAGGAAACGTGAGCGCTAACCAACCAGAGACGTATCTAAAAATAACTGTTTGTTCTAAAAATAGTTTTTACGGACGTCATCATTGGAACATACCCTAATACGGGGGATTCGTTCTCTTACATCATGGTCTCTTGGATGACGGTAAAACTTGTAACCACACAACGATCTTCAGCAATATTTTTTATATAATTTTATTAACATCTTGATCTACGCCACAAATGACTGGACCCGGGCCCTTCAGCTAACGGCCTTTTTTCCAAAGGTTGACCAAAATACCTCAATATTACAGATTTGAGTTTTTCGCGCGAACGCGGCTTCTATAGGGTCCATACGAACCACATACCATTTGGAAGATAAAAATATAAAGAATTGACCAAGTCTGAAAGGACTTTAACTTTACTTGTACTTATTCGATTATGTTCACTTCTTTAGTCTTAATTAGAACTGTAGTTTTCCTTTAATGTAACTCTATATATTTTGTAGAGTTACTGTTTTTATTTATAATCATGGTGTAAAAAATATATATATCTAAAATGCCAGTTGCTCGAAAAAAACAAAATCCGCTTGTGATATTTCTGCCCAAATCATAATTTCTCGTGCCAATCTTATTCTATACTATAGAATCTGAGCCAGACTAAAAAGCGATCCAAAATTACCTTCACCACTAGGGACGGTAATTTCAGTTAATGGAGCCGGAGCCAGGCTCAAAGGTCACTCAATTTGTTTCACGTGAAATACCTTACTATACACGTTCTTTTAAGAATTAAAATTTTTATTGGTCGCTATCTACCTATATAAAGCGCCACACCTAAAGTAAAGTCATTCGCTCTTTCGCTTAATAAGCTACGGGTACTGTTTAAAAAAAAAAAACTATGAAAAATATTTGGAATACATAAATGCGCTGACTCCGATGCCTGCAATGCCTAAATCTATATATTAGTTATTGATGGTTACATATACATACATAATAATATGATAATAGTTTCATACTTATACACATCAATATGATAATATCTAGGCTGATAATAATATCTAACATGATAATTTCTAGGCTCGACACTGGTAATATTGAGAGCGTAGAGCTCAAGGGAACATCTATTTACCCCGAGAGGCCGTATTCCTGATGGCCTATGTGGTTCATCTTCTCTTTAGTCTCTTCGCTTTGGTGTATTCAAGCGAACCTGGTAAGTTTGAATTTCTCGACACTGGTAATATTGTGAGCGTAGAGCTCAAGGGAACATCTATTTACCCCAAGAGGCCGTATTCCTGATGTCCTATGTGGTTCATCTTATCTTTAGTCTCTTTGCTTTGGTGTATTCACGCGAACCTGGTAAGTTTGAATTTAATCTATTAGTATCGGGGCATTGTAGTTATCCAATTTTTCTTTATATAACAGACACCCTTTGGGACTTCAAAAAGTGTCCTTAACGTAAAGGTGTGAAGAGTTTGACTGGCAGGAAAAACATGATTTTAGAAAGTGTCCGCTGTATGGAGGTTCCAATGTATGTTTGTGTCTGAGTGGCGATGACGGAGATTTGCATACAGTAAAAGCAGGATTGCTGGCTATAACAGTATGTCTATCGTTATTTCTGTCCACAGCCCTTCGTTAATTCTAGCAATGTTTATTGTTTGATTTTTTAGGGGACTGCAACTTCGATCGCGACTTCTGCAATTGGACAAACGAACAAGGAACAGATGATTTTGATTGGTTGAGGAATAAGGGCCCCACCCGATACTATGACACCGGGCCATCAGCTGATCACACCTCAGGTGCGTGCAAGCTCTCTTTTATTTCTAATTTTGTGATGGTTGTAGTTATGTTAATGATGCGGCTATGGTAATGACGGCAAAGATTACGACGATAATAGGGATCTTAAGCAAAGTTGACGACGGCTATAACAATTAAAGGGAAGTGCGCCCAATACTGTATCAATCAAACCGTAACAACAGGCAAAGAACCTGGTGAGATTAATATTTATATGCGTAGTGTAAATAATTTAGGAACTTCAAGATATAAACATCTGCGTCCTCGAGTTTTAATGTTTCCTGTAGGAAGCTTCCAAACTTTACCAGACGAAACACATTTTTCGATAGCTTATTGTAGTAATTTAAATTAATTCAGTGTTTCTGCTGTGGTTGTCCATGTTGCTTTTTTCGTGGCATTTAAAAAAAACGATGGTTTTGTTAACGAAGTCGACGATCTTGATAAAGAAATGATAAAGAAGACCCTACCCCTATTTGTCTTTCAGATGCGACGAAGCTATTATGTTTCTTTTGGTGATGATAGTTATTATTGTGTTGTTTTCGGTGATGATAGGGATGTTGATTGTTTTGGTGATGATGCAATACATTGTTGCATATAACCTAATGCATATAGATTTAGGCATTTCTTGAAAACGGAGCTCCAAACGACCAATCTTTGCTTATTTTCGCCTAATTATTTAAGAAGGATTAAATATTATTATTATATTTATGTTTTTGACGACAGCAACGATTTCGCAGATCACGCGACCAACTTGTTAAAAAACCTTCTATGACACCTATGACACATAACAAGTTTAGTTGTCATGCGATGTTTCGGCGTCTTGGTAGTTTTATTTTTATTGACGTCATCGATGACATTCTCATTGAAAAAATCACACGACCATATGTTTGCACACCTCTTGACACATACATGTTACATGCCAAGCTTGGTTGTCATATGATGTTTCGTTTAGAATATGAATATAAATATGACATCGGATAGTTTTGCTTAAAGTGACGTAATCGATGACATCACGCGTCACGTGACCATATCTTGGCACCGCCCTTGACACATAAATGACACCTACCAAGTTTGGTTGTTATACAATGTTTCTTTCACGAGATATGAATGTTTTTATTTTGATGACATCAGCATATTTTTCTTCTAGTGATGCATTATATTTTGGTGTTTTTAAAAACCCTGGATCCAACCATTCCAATGAAATAAATCTAAACCTTTAAAATAAATAACTGTTTTCGTTACAGATTTACTATTTAAAAAGCAAAATTATGTTTTTAGTTTTATATAATATAAGTATCTTGTTCTAAAAAAGCCTATTGAGTGTGTACTGCTGAATCACATAGTAATGCCCTAGTCATTTAAACCCCCTCCCTTATGGTCCTGGGGAAGTCAGGGGTTATGTGGGGTTTTAGATTACTTTTTAACCAGAATATATCAAGAGGGGTGGTGGTATTGACTGTTTTTGACTCTTAACTTGGAAACAAGCTTTTATTAAAGTCTAATCAAATGACTAGTGAAAAAGAACTCCCTACTGTCTTTCAGACATGTCTTTCAAGACATGGTTTTCAATTCTCATGTCTTCCAGTCTTTAGCATTCATCTTGGCCCTCAGGTAGTCCCTGGTTCATAAAAGAGTAACATTTCTTTCAAAACAATCTTTTCATCAAACATTTATAATCTGACTAATCTCCACAAATATTTGAAAAAATAATAATAAACACATGAGATGTAAGATGCAGACAATAACAATACATATTTGCGACAGGGGTTGAATTTTGTTTTGTTTTTATCCTCGGTAACAAAAATTTCTCTTGTAAGTTGAAAAAGTTGCTGTATCTTCTAAGGATATGTATCTTCTTAGGACTAAGAGCACAGGATATAAAGACAAGAACGGTCTTCTTTACCAGTATATGACAAATGCAACACAATATTGGTTAAGCCTTTATGAAATATTTCAACAGAATCAAGAATAAAGATAGAACAAAGAATGTCAAAACAAAAGGTGTTATGCTCATTCTCAAAGCAAACAAAAAGGACAACAAAAAGCCCAATAACTGTCATATCCTCGATAGACAAAAGAAATCGTCGTCTGAAACTCACCTTGCATTTTGTCGCTTTCTTGTGACCCCCATTGTTCTTAATTTTTCTGTTCTGTCCCCCCCCCCCCCCTCCCAGGAAAAAAAATCTTACTTGTTCTGCTACGGCTCTCTAATGGCGTGAGTATTTTAGTACTTTGGTACCAACGGCGTGCCATAAAATCATGTACCCGTCTCCTTTACTGTGTTCTCGTGCTGGTGACATTCGCTAGCTGCCAGCATATACCGAACGAATCAAGATTTCAAATATTCCTATAGAATAAAAAAATATCAAAGTATAGAATTATGATCAAATCTCTCGTAAAGCCGACATAAAATTTTCGTGATAAAGCTATAAATGAAATCTTTGCTTAGTCAAGAAATTTTTTCGTAGGGTTTTAAAATATTCTGTCATTTTTACCAAAGAAAATCGTCTTCCTTGAACAAATCGCAGTAAACAGGGGAACTGGGATGATCCGTGAAACCTATGCAAGGTGCGCGCAATTCCGTGGCTCGTGATAACCGTTATCCTTAACTCCGAGATTTGTAAATTGAATTGCTGTATATAGCAAAAGTTGTTCCGTAATTTGTACTACCCCCCTTCCTTCACCACCCTGTATATAGCATGCACATGAGCGCTTGTAAAATAAACTTCTTACCTGCGCGTCGATTAGTATGTTTTGTTCATTCAAACGGGCATCTCATGTCTAACATCTTCCTCGACCAATGAAGCTGTTGTTCCATTCTCTAATGTACATGCTCAATGCAATTCTAGGGTTGCTGATCACGGTACCGCAAGCCCCCCGACCACTTGCCGTAGCCACACGATCGGACCATTTAACTATTTCGATCAATCCCAAAAGGACGCGCGAACATTAAATGCGCCAGCAAGGTAGTTCTGTAATATGTAATAAGAAGATAAGGATTATATTGTTTTTCCTCGTCCCTAGGGATCCTGTGTAATGTTAATGATTTGCGTAATGATATATACAGCCATTTCACGTGCGTTTACTACATAGTGTGTTGTTGTTTGAACTCGCTGTAAGATCGATTTTAGCTACTACAAAAACGTTATAGCGTGTCCTGAAAAATACCTATAGCTTCAGGAAATTAATTGAATGTCCTCGGTGTGCAGTTCTCAAATGATCTCAATCCGATTCATTGGATGACAAAGTTGAATTTATTTGAAGACATCATTTTCGATGACGTGCGTGCTCATGACCAAAATACCATTTCACCGCCTTCTCACAGGATCATTGAGCGTGAATCTTGGCTTCAAATGAAAAGGAACTTTTCTGCAGGTCTTGCACGAGCTCCATACCTCACAAAGTACGTTGAACGAAGGAGAATAACCTGACTATGACAACTTTGTGTTGACATTGCGGCTCAAAACGAGAGGTCACAAGGTCAGTGATAACGCTCAAGTGGTATTTACCATATCAATATTTGGGTGACCTTAAATCTCGCTCAGCCAATCTCTTGGAGGCCTGGGTCTAAGGGCTTTTCAAGACTTGTGTGATAAAGATTTGACCAAGCGATAAAGTTTTTTTGACACATTTTTGCCTCGAGTCTCAAATTGAAAGGAATCAGCATTTTTTACCATGTTTTATGGAGATCAGGGAGCGGGTAAACTTTAGCTCTTCTAAATATGGGCATAAATGCCCATATAAGGCAATGCATACGAAGAACACTATCCGTGGGGAATATGTTTGATATGAAAAAAATCTCCAAAATATTTGCTTTTTTTTGCCCCAATTTTTTTTTTATTTCAAGTGTACCTGAAAATATATACCTGAAATAATGGTGTATTCCGTAATTGTAATATTTTTTGTCGGATTAATGTACCAGGTTGATTTTTTTGGGAGTGAAATTAAGCTTATTTCGTGGTAAGAATAAACTTGTGAAATGTAATATATAGAAAAATCTGTAAAAAACTCAGGATTAGATAACAAATAAATTAAACACCACTAATAAACACTTGAATAGTCACAATGTATTACTCTTAGTCAACATTTCTATCAATGCATTCATTATGCTAAAAAGACGTTCGGTAAACCCTACAATTTTAGCCTTGGGTTTCGGTTCCAGAGAGGGAAAATACGCAAAAAATCATAAAAAAATAAATACAAATCCGAATAAAATAAAATTTAGATTTTTGATACAAGCTAACCAGGGCCTTCAATTTGTTAACTCTTCAGAAAATTGGATTTTTTTATCTTGCCTTCCGTTAGTCGAATCCTGCAGAAAGCCCCTCTTAAAGAGCCTGTGGCGAGCGCGCGGAAGACCTGTGATTCTCGACCTACAAAAGTTATAGAGCAACAAAAAGCGAAAGAATGATTAAAGCGGACTCGTAAATATGATATGTAATGCCTAATAAGGAAATGACCGAGCGAGCTAGAAAAACGACAGTTTTTAGAACAATATTGACTGATATAGTTAGGTAATAGTTAGGTAGTAGCGTCCCGCTTGACATCTACATGACACCTACCGAATTTAGTTGCCATACGATGTTTCTTTCATGAAATATAAACTTTTTATTTTGATGACGTTAGCATATTTCTGCTTCTCGTGACGTCAACGATGACGTTACAAATTACATGCTTGCACACCCCTTGACACATACATGACACTTGCCAAGTTTGGTTGTCATACGATGAACTTTGGTTGTCATACGATACGAGGGACGGACGGACGGACACCGCGTCACGGAAACTTGAGTCGATGGGTTACCAATATCTGTTACTATATTTTTCTTGTATACCACGGTATTTTTACTAACTTACTAACCGAGAGTGAGGTCATGCCGGGAAATATCAAACTGAGGCTTTGGCGTACCGACCGAGGCTTTGCGAGGTCAAAGCCGGCTTTTTAAAATAAAAATGACAAGAAAAAAAATCAACTTTCGCTTTCGCGCGAATATCGATTAGTTTATCGATCGATTTAAAAAAGTCGGGAAAACAAGAAACACTCGCGCGCTGCCAAATCAAAAATGTAAATGAGTGACAAAATTCAACAACAAGTAATTGGACGACTTTTGGAACCTACAGGTTTTATCATTGGTGAAGTTGATCCAAACAATAACAAAGAAAGCTGAGTTTTCACGGCATGAATGGACTGTTTAGTTCGAAAACTCTATAGTATGTAGAGAACAAACTTCTGAAGTAAAATGAAAAGGCCAATCGCTTTGTTCTGCTTTATGATTTGGTGGAAATATTGCATTAACAAATAACAGGTACTACTTTTATTTTAAAGAGACTTCTGGGTCTTTACACCCCTTACTTATTCATTTGTTTGTTTATCCGATATAAATAGCTTTAGCTTTGTATTTCTTGGCTATCGGTGGCGGCTCGTGATCTTATCCATTATCCATTATCAACTTTAAGACCTGTTTGTTTCTTGTTTTTTTTTTATTAATTTATTTATTTATATATTTATTTATATATTTATTTATTTATTTATTTATTTATTTATTTATTTATTTATTTATTTATTTATTTATTTATTTATTTATTTATTTATTTATTTATTTATTTATTTATTTATTTATTTATTTATTTATTTATTTATTTATTTATTTATTTATTTATTTATTTATTTATTTATTTATTTATTTATTTATTTATTTATTTATTTATTTATTTATTTATTTATTTATTTATTTATTTATTTATTTATTTATTTATTTATTTATTTATTTATTTATTTATTTATTTATTTATTTATTTATTTATTTATTTATTTATTTATTTATTTGGTGGCTTTGGTTTTTCGGTTGATTTTATTTTAGCGAAATTCGTGCAACCGAACAAAGCAACACAAAAAAGCCCACAAAATGTCCCGCTCAGGATACGGAAAAAGACGGCCCGCTGATTAAACATTTCTGTTTCTTCTGGAAGGGCAATACGGAATTGTCATGACTACAAATTGGCCAATCACAGCGCGCGTTCTATCGTAGCCATATAATAATGTTTTATATTACATTATAATAATACAGTTTTATTTCAATTTTATAATTTATAACCCTCCGTAATAAACAAAATAATACACTAATACTACACACAAGGATCTAAAAAAAAATGACTACAAAACCGGCAGACGTCAACAACAACTGCAAACATTAACATACGTCATTTAACAAGAGAAATGGATATCCGGTTATAGGAAAAGTAGTAGCGGCAGCGATATAAATAGGCATGCATGGCAAAATAGCTGTTCTAAATTCAAGTGAGATACCGAGTTAACCCTAATCGGGAAAATCGCTATAACGTCTGAATCGTAGCAGCTAAGAGGCTAAAACTTTGTGACTTTTCCTAAAATCTATTTGCAGACGTTTATTCCGAGGACATACCGAGGAAACGCTCCATGTTACCATGGCAACCTTTTTTCACACATAAGTTTTCCGAAAACTATAAGGCAGTGAATATTTCATATTTTGGCCTTGTTTCTCAGATTTAAATGCCTGTTTTGACTTTAAGTTTTGTTTAGGTGACAAGTTTCTGAACCGCGCTAGAATTTTTTTACCTCGGATATTTGGGGGTAGGGGTGGGAAAATTTTGCTCTCCCAAAGATGTTGTTAAAAATATCACTAGATTTACTAGATGACACGTAGTTAGTTTTATGCATTTATCAGTACTATCAGCAGTAATGTTTGCATTCAAATACTTTTTTCTGTAATATTCCCAGATTTATGCTTTTTTTCTTGCAAATATCATTAGAATCCAAGATGGCGGATCCAAGATGGCAGACCCAAGATGACGGAAATTCTTTAAAAAACATAATTTTAAACGTTTTTATGGCCTTTTGTGCATTGCAAAGCCGTTAAAAGGTTGATTCTGACATATCTAAATGATGCAAGATTATTTGATCCTGATATCTGATAATTTAGACAATATTTGAAAGAATGAGCTAGAAATCAAATTTATATCGTCATTGTGACGTCATAATCGATTTGATCGCATCCAAAATAGGGCGTTACGATTCCTTACATGCTGGTGATCATTGTCTGTAAGTTTGATGGTCGTAGCCTAAGCGGTTCATAAAATACGGAGGGAGGTTCTTTTAGCCCCCCCCCCCCCCCCCCTTGTCACAGACAGCTCAAAAAGCCCAGTCTGTAGGTGAGACTTGAAAACATCACATACTTTTTTTCTTAGCAAGACTTGTAACGAATGAGAGAAAAAAGTGAAACAGACGAGACTGAAAAAAATGGCAGACGAAATAGTGCGTGCATCGCACTTCTGAGTGCGGACAAATAAAAGCTGAACCGCTTCAAGAACCCGCGCACTGTATATTTGCTCAATTGGACAACTGTTTAAGGTTACTGGAAGGGCAGGTTCAGCCAGATTTCGTAGTTGTTATTTTTTCCAGCCAATGAGGCGCGAGCAATGTTTTTACATGCGATCTACCACGTTCGGAAAGCTGAATCCATTTTGTTCTCAAGATAAGAGACAACAGGTTGATAAGGTATCTTTATTTTCGATGGCACAATTAATAGCTGAATATTTATCGGATTGACCACGAATTAATCGCCTCACCAAACCTGTGAGGATTCGTAGTTCTAACCTGAGATGATAAAGTGGACAGATCAAAACAGAAAAGAGTTTTCACTTCAAAACGCGTGTCTGTTCAAAATTAGAGGAAACCATGACTTCCTTCGGATGGGAAGTAACCATGGAGGTTGACAGCAATGCTCATTGGGGAGTTGTTGAAGTGAGCTCCAGAAACAGACCGCCCACTGCACCAACGAGAAACCGGTTGTGGTACAGAAGGATTTTTACGCTTGGTGGGTAGCGACTTCGGTGCTATTCCTTGGTGTTGTAGGCCCTCATACACTCTTTTCGTTTAAAATGCACGTAACGATTGTATTTAATTTATGGGTTTTGTCTTTCCTGTGGCAAGAGCAGTCATCTTGGTGTTTTGACTTTTGCGCTGTTTGAGTCCCACTCGCAAGAGTCAAAGGCTTAGAAAGTTTGAACAAAAGTTGTTCAACTTCTGGCAAATTCAGACTAATTCTCGGGGCGAATGTTTCTTTCTAAACAAATCGATTCATCCATACCAGAATGGTATGCTTATGTTTCAAAGATGTGATTCCTGTAGGGAAAAAAATTGTGGTACTCCAGTGCTTTTATGGAATTCCACAAAAAAATATCACTCTATTTTAACCATCGAGAGCATGCGTAAAAAAATTGACTTAGTGGGAACCAATTTGACTGGGTGTGAACCAATTAACATTAATTTAATTTTCTTGGTGTTGAGTACCATATGATTGAGTGTAACCCATTTATATAGACCAATTGCAAGTTTATTCGGTTTAAGTTCAACATCAGTGACACTGGGAACAGAAGTCAAAAAGGTGGAATCGTCTGCAGACATTGTGGTATCGGTAACAAAGAGAAGAGGAAAAGGGGCAAGTTATCGAGTTATTGGAGATAAGGAAAAACCAAGAACCAGGAATACTGCGTTGCAGGGAACACAATCAGAAAGTAGACTCGATACAACTCCTTTTGAAACACGTTTTCTGAGTGCGTCCACAAAGGTAAAACTGAAACCATTTTAGTTGTAGTGGTTTACCAAATCAAAAGCCAATCAGGAGCATACCACTTAGAAGTCAATTGTCCATATTCATGACAATGGAACAAGAATCAGCCAGTTCGCATGAACGAAACCACCGGAAACCAAATTCAAGATCTGTCAGAAGGTCTTGCGTAGTAAGAAAATAATAAAATTAGTATGGGTTTGGCACAAAAAAAGGAAATAGTTGAAAATTTTTGTCAAGCAGCGGAAATTTTAGGAGCTGAAAGAAAAAAAAATCATTCAACTCGTGCAGTCAGGAAGCCCCACCAATGTCTAGACGAAGTAGGATCCAGGTTAATGTTAAGAATTAATAAAATCAGAATTAATAATATATTGAACTCAGGGAATAAAATATTTCTAGCTTTATAATTCAAAATGCCTCCTGCCCTCTGAGTTAGCGAAATCCTTTTAGTTTCCTCTTCTATTTCTCTTGTCTAAAAACCCTAGCGATCGTTGTTTAAGTGTTTGACAGTCACCGGGAACTCGACGCCTGAGCAGTCTTTTGACGAGTTCTCTGTTGGACTTTTTAATCCTCTGAGGGTCTCTAGCCTGTGGTGTCGAGTGTCTGATATGGCACTAGCTGAAGCATTTGTTGTCTTCTTTTTTCATGTTGATCAACCCTTTGGTGGCATTTTGTAGTTAAACGGGTAGTTTGATGTAGGAGTTGCCTCTCATAGGCTGGTATTATACGATATTAGGCCTTTAACTGATTCAATGGTCCAAGTAGACCCCTCAGATACCCATTGGGCTATCTTAGAATTTGTACGCAGTACGCAGTCTTAGACACACTACGCCATCGCCAGACATTTTATTGAATGTAACCTTCGATGCTGTAGCTAATGTGAGGCCTTTCATAGATGCTAGTATATTTGTGATATGATAGGTGGTGGCCTTCCACGTGCTTTGCAGTTGTGCTAGTGCGTTTCTACCATTCTTTATTCCAGTTTCCAAAGACATGGTGAAACCTTTTAGGGCACCCTAAAAGGTCTATCTTTGTCTTAGGCGTAGGAACTGGTTTACGAGTTCTTGGTAGAAGAACTGGCCTGTCTCGGAACCCAGGTGGTGGTATTATGTTGTCTTCAATACTACTGGACCATCTGTTTTACGCTCTTGCGAGGAGCCGGCACTTGTGGCCTTGGCTTGTAGGTCCTAGGCCTAGTATCGTCTACGATGACTGCTTTACTCTTGGCTTTGCTCTTTGCCTTTGGAAGCAGTTTGATTAGGTCTAATTTGCTAAGTCTTTCAAGAGAGTGTATGTTCATATCTAGTAATAGGTTAGATATTTCTTGTTTCGTCTTATATATACTATATCTTTTTTTTATTTTTAAATGTGATTTAGCGTGCGTCTAACTGCGGACATAGTTCAGGTGGTCTAGACTTGGCCTTTTCAGCTGTATCGGCGAGTGGATCGCAATCTGCAAATTCGGACGTATTGGAGGACATCAAGTAGAGGGCTTTCTTTGGGGGTGTCGAGGCATTCTATGTATCTCATGCACCTGTTGAATATCATAGTCTTCTCGTACCTGGGATAGGTTTACTACTGGCGCACCGAAATTCCTGTAGAACCCGCAAGCGGTGAGGCGGTATCTCCCGTTTATGTTGCGACTGGCCGTAGCGATCTCTTGGTTAACTGCTTTACTTCACGAAGTGTCTTGTTCATATATATGAGTAATATAAACTTTTATTTTTAAGTCGGCTCCAGGGTGCGTATGCGCATGCCCTTGTGTGCTATTTCGTTTATTCTCTTGATGATGTTTAGAGCGTCGAGGCTTCTAGCGTGCTTTTTTCGTTTTAAGGTGCTTGCATTTCCCTGCTAGGGAGTAGTTTAAGTCGTTTTTATAAATGTCACAGTACCACTCTTTGTTTAACATGTATGCACCCCTCCTCTTACTACTCTCATCGTCAGTGAGTGTCCTAAGCCTCCGACGACGTCTTTTAGTAAGTTGGACTTCCATTATACTATAGTAAATATTTTTTTTCTTAATGATTATTCATGCGAATGCCAAAAACTTGTCGCGTGTCGATGGTATGTAAGTCACGACATCTTCGTCTTCGTCTTCACTGATGTGGGATTCGGTTTTGGAGCGACGGTTGTAGTGTGCTGTGCCGTAGAAATACTCTATTCTTTGTCTGCTGAGTATTAGTATGTGACCGTAAGCAACGGATACCCTACAGTAATATGGCATTTTTTGTACGAGCTCTATACTACCTACCCTTCCAACGTCTGATCTGAAGTCCTCCATTACCAATTCGTCGAGCTTCAACATGCTCATCTTGGATATGGCGTCTCTATTTCTCGTCCTAATTTCTTTCGGGGCGTAATGTAGAGCCTCCGCTCTTATCGGGGTCCTTTTGAGCAAGCCGTTGGGGTCGTCGAAGCGTGGCAAGAACACCAGGTCGGTTAGCTCCGATTCTCAGATCGATAACTAGACGAGGTATTTTCCCTTCCGCAACGGTTAAGGGATTAACGCAATACTGTGCTTTATCATGTTCAACTATACATTGGTTGCTAAGCAACTCATAAATGGCTTTTGAAACAAAATCTAAGTTTCTTAAAGACGACAAATTATTGTTCAAAAAACAACGAGGAGGGTACATACCGAAAGGCAAGCGATAACCCATTTCAATCATTCTAAGAACAAATTCTGGAGCATCAATCGTGTCACGCCAAAAATTGACAGCTCGTTTTACAAGACCCTTAACCGTTTCACTTTTCGGTGTATCAGTATATTCGCCCAATTGGCTCTTCAAAATAGCAGAAACACTCTGGTCATACTCAACCTCGTTACTCCAGCCACCTTCTAGTCATTTAGAGGGCGTCGACGCTGCCGCTCCGGTTCGAGGAGGCTTCTTACATAAAGCACTCAGATGACCAAATTCCCCACACTAATAATGAAAAGATAGATAAAATATCACGAATGAACTGATATCATGAAATAAAACTTTGTAAAGCTTCTGTATTGTCCCCCCCCCCCCTTTTCCAATATGGACCTTAAGCAACGACGACGGCAACGTAGACGACGACGGCAGAAAACAATGGGATTTGATTCGGAAGTCAATAGCAGCACGTGAAAATGCGTTCTGCCCTTAAGAACTTCTCCCTTCGCTGGCGTAGCTTATCCTTCTGCTTTTTCTCCGCGCGTTTCCCGGATCGGTAAAGCCGCTTTTCATCATCCGTATCAGACGCTAGGTCGTCCGAAATGTACTCGTTCACGGTGGCCCAACCAAACTCGCTCTTATCAGCAATTTTTACGATTTTCATTCTCTTCCTGACTAGCTCTGTGCCTTCCAGAATCCATCGCTTTGCTGTTTCTATAGAACGCGTTTCAATATTCGCTGCTGCGTCCTCGAGCTTCTCCATAACCTGCGCGCATTGATCCAGTTGCTGTTGATTTCCTTTTGATTTACAAGTAAAGGTCTCCCTTTTTGCCTAGAGCATAGCCCGTTCTAAGCGTGTTCCGTTTTGCTCTGATAAGGCTTTTGCAAATGTACTAAGCTTTTCATCGATCAATTGCGAAAATTGCAGAAGGGATGGAGTGCAAACATCTTCCTTTGTGTCGGGCGTTTTCGAAGTTTAGTCTTTCCACTGAAGTTTAGTCTCTTCGCTTACGTGTCGAAAGCCGAAGAACGAACATGACAAATTCACGCTATTCATACCGAATTTATTTATGATTATAGTTATGAATCAACACAAGGTTGAAAAGGTATGTTAAGGGGCGCTGACTGTAAGATTCGAGAAAAGTTGGAAATTGGCCGAAAAACCAAAATTTTGTTACTTTGCCTAAATGAAGTATATTATATGACTGATCGACTGACCCAATAAATTTTTTTAAAAATTATTTTTTCCCTGAGCGACCATTTTTTCAAACACCACTTTTTTGACTGCCAAAATCGAAAAATCAGCATTTTTTTTAAACTCGTTAAAAAAAAATAAGAAAAAGACTGAAACAAACGAAGTTTATTCTGGTGAATAACCTATGTAAGTACATTTGAAAGAAGCAATATTTAAAAGGATGGATCAGAATTTGATACCATGAATCACCAAGCTATTTTCTCGTATATTTACATACTATGCGACTATGCTCCGTTTCGACGGCTATATCTCGAGTAGTGGAGGGTGTTCTTGTAATCCACATAAAAATCCCTGCGGGCAACTATATTGTCGGAAGAGGATTATGTCTAAAAAATGCCAAAATAGGACGAGAAAGGACTGGAAGCGAATCTCGATATTTCCTTCCCCATAATAAACAAAAACAAAAAGACATCAACAAATATTTTAGACCACGTTTGGGCAACATAATTTTTTTTTTAGAAATATCTCTAAAATGTTGTTGTTCGTCAACTCGTAGTCGAGTATGACCATAGCAATACTGACAGTATAACAATGTCTAAGGGGCGGAGGGATGAATCCGCAGGTGGCTTATAAGGCCAATCCGTGCAAGAAAACCCCTTCCACAAGTCGGACACCAGTAAGAGGGGGTCATATTGGTAGGTTGGTCAGCTCTAGCCTTGCGTTTTTGGCGTTTGTTTTTGGCTGCGTTGGAGCGTTTATTTTCTGAGTGGATGGCACCTTTGTGAATCAGATTACGCCAAATCGGTCTGTCAGATGCTGCAGTTTCCCACGTTGAAACGTCGATATTGAAGTCTTTCAGATGTGATTTGATGCAGTCTTTATAGCGTTTGCGCTGGCCTCCAACTTTCCTGCTTCCACGGCTTAGTTCACCGTACAACAGCTGTTTGGGTATTCTGGAGTCTGACATACGGCAGACGTGTCCTGCCCATCGTGTCTGAGCTTTGCGCATGGTGGTAATGACGCTGGGGAGGTTTGCTCTCTCCAGAACCTCAGTGTTTGTGATTCTATCCTGCCAGCGGATATTTAGGATGTTTCTGAGACAGCGGAGATGGAACTGCTGGAGAAGTTTCTCATGTCTTCTGTAGATGGTCCAAGTTTCGCAGCCATAGAGAAGTGTTGTTAAGACGACTGCTCTGTACACTTTGATCTTGGTGCATTGTGAGATGCCTCTGCGTTCCCAGACTGACTTCCTCAATCTCCCAAAGGCACTGCTTGCCTTCGCGATGCGGTTGTTGATTTCTGCATCGATGTTGGCGTTGCGGGAGAGAGTGCTGCCGAGGTAGGTGAAGTTTTCTACATCTTGAAGTCGCTGCCCCTTAACTGTGATGTTTGGTTCCTGATATGGTTTTCCTGGGGCGGGCTGATACATCACTTCAGTCTTCTTGATACTGATGGTGAGGCCAAAGTTGTCACAGGCGGATGAGAAAGCGTCCATTTCCTGTTGCATGTCATGCTCATTGACGGCGTTGAGGGCACAGTCATCAGCAAAAAGCAGGTCACGAATCACAGTCTCTTTGACTCTAGTGACGGCCTTCAGACGTCGTAGGTTGAACAGCTTTCCATCACACCTATACCTGATGGGGATGCCTAGGGGTGTCTCCCTGAAGGCATCGGTCAGCATTGCAGAGAACATCAAACTAAACAGTGTAGGGGCAAGGACACAACCTTGCTTGACTCCATTTGACACTTGAAAAGGGGCAGAGGTATTTCCATCATCAAGAACACGGGCCATCATCCCATCGTGAAATTGTCTAACAATCTTTATGAACCTCTCGGGGCAGCCGAACTTCGCCATGATTTTCCACAGTCCCTCTCTGCTCACAGTGTCGAACGCTTTTGTTAAATCTACAAAAGTGGTATAGAGATCTTGATTTTGTTCCACACTTTTCTCCTGAATCTGACGTGCAGCAAAGATCATATCAACAGTTCCTCGACCTGCACGGAAACCGCATTGGCTCTCAGGGAGATGGCCTTGCTCAAGGTGTTTGAGGAGACGATTGAGAAGCAGTCGGGCAAAGATCTTTGCAGCGATGGAGAGAAGTGAAATCCCTCTATGGTTGTCACAAGATCGCTTGTTGCCCTTTCTCTTGTAGATGTGGACGATTGTGGCATCTTTAAAATCTTGCGGGAGGGTCTCACTTTCCCAGAGCGATTGGAATAGCACTGTTAATTTGTGTAGGAGAGAAGGACCGCCTGACTTGAACACTTCGGCAGGGATGGCATCAGAGCCGGGGGCTTTTCCAGTCGACATCTGCTTGATTGCCTTGACAACCTCATCCTCTGATGGTGTTATGTCCAGGTCTGGGTTTATGTCCACCTGTGGAAGGCGTTGTATGGCTTCGTCATTGATGGATGATGGACGATTTAGAACGCCATTGAAGTGTTCTGCCCATCTCTCTACTATCATGTTTTTGTCAGTGATGAGTGTTGCTCCGTCAGCGCTCAGTAGTGGGAAACTGCCCGGTGTTGGTGGTCCAAATATACATCTGAGCGAATCGTAGAATCGTTTCGTGTCGTGTCTGTCTGCAAAGCCTTGAATTTCATCAGCTTTGTCACTCAGCCATGTGTCTTGAATGTCACGGAGTTTTAATTGGACCTGTCTGCGTTTGCTGACGTAGGCGTCTTTCTTCGAGACTGAGTTGGGATCATTTTGATGAGCTCTGAAGAGTTGCCGTTTTTCTTCCAAAAGAGCTGTGATTTTGGCATCATTTTCATCAAACCAGTCCTGATGGTTCCTGGTAACTGATCCAAGCACCTCAAGGGCAGCAGAATGAATTGTTGTCTTTAAGGAGTTCCAGTCGTTTCCAATATCCTCAGTCAGTTGATTTTCTAAGCTTTCTACTAGTTTCTCTTGAATGGAAGGGAGCTTAAGCTTGTTGACATTGAGCTTTTTCACAACTGTCTGGCCCTGTGGTCTTCTTTTGGGCTGAATATGCAAATTGGTCTTAGAAATGATGAGGCGATGGTCCGTCCAACAGTCAGCACCACACATTGCCTTAGTCACACAAACATCCCGTATATCCTTTGCTCTGACAATGACGTAGTCAATGAGATGCCAATGCTTAGATCGAGGGTGCATCCAAGATGTTTTCTTTCGAGTTGGAAGGCGGAACATGGTGTTAGTGATAGCTAAGCCGTGAGTGGCGCACATTCTAAGCAGGAGGAGACCGTTACTGTTGCATTTTCCTACTCCATGGTGTCCGATGACACCTTCCCAAGCCTGGTGGTCTTGACCTACACGAGCATTAAAGTCGCCAAGAAGTAGGAGCTTTTCTGACTGTGGAATAGTGGAAATAAGCGCATCCAGTTCTTCATAGAACTTCTCCTTAGCATCTTCCGGGTTTGTCATGGTGGGTGCGTAGGCGCTAATAAGGGTAGCGGATCTCCCTCTGCCAAGGGGGAGCTTGAATTTCATGAGACGATCATTTATGCCTTCTGGTATACTGTCAAGTTTCCGTATGAGATGGTCTTTGATTGCAAAGCCGACACCAGACTCACGTCGCTCTTCACTGCTGCGGCCACTCCAGAAGAAAGTGTAGCCGCCTCCGATCTCACTGAGCTGGCCTTTGTCTGGGAAGCGTGTTTCGCTGAGGGCTGCAATATCGACGTTATAGCGGGCAAGTTCTCTCGCTACGAGGGCCGTTCGTCTTTCTGGTCTCCTTGACTTAGAGGTGGACGAGTCGAGAAGAGATCTAACGTTCCATGACGCAAGGGTGAGTTTGAGAGTTTTCTTGAGTATTTTCTTGTTATTTCGACCGCAAAATGGGAACCCGCCAACTGCGGTATGCTGGCCAGGTGTGTTGTGGAACAGGCTATGTTTAGAGCATCTTTTCTAGCTCCGTCCTCAGGCTATGGAGGCAGGCAGAGCTATCCTGAATAGGGCTGCCTGGTCGCTTAGGGGGCTGCCGGACTTCTCTGCTGTCCCAATCAGAGAAGAACGACCCTATAGCCTAAGCCGCCTGTGTGCAAGATTGCAGCTACAGCTTCCAGTGTTTCCGCACCTGCTGCTTCGCCGCTCCCCCATCGCCACAGGGCTTTGAAGGTTGAGGGTTGTCGATGGTGGTAAAGCTATGACATGCGCTGAATTTGGATTAAAGTGAAGGAGGCTTGCGCAGCACCAGCCTCACTCTCTCGCCCTGATGAGCCTGACCCAACGGCAAGACAAGGTCAAGACGGTTGGAGACTCACCGAGGGTGCAGGAGCTGCCGGAGAGGGACGAAGTACGCCTTCAAACCGACAGTGGGGCTCCACTCCAGATTTTCTGTCGGGGTTTACTCCCTTAGCCTTTGGCCAACCAAGACCTACCTGCAAGGCAACAGGGAGCTTATGCCATGCAGTCTCCATGACTTCACCGAAACCCTGGCACGGGGGGCTAAGTGGGTACTCGATCTTGCCCAAGGATCTCCCACAGACTAGTGGAGGGAAGGAGGCGTCCTACTTCTCCATTCTAGACCTGCTCCAAGCTAGGCCTAGCCACTGCCCATATCTCTAAAATACCTAGCAGGGGAAGGCTTCTTTCTTGGGGAAATTCGTGTTGACCATACATCAGGTGTTGATCAAGGCGGCCGTGGGTCATATAACTCTTCGTGCAGCCATACTCAGTACCGCTTGAGGGTAGCTGCTTTGTTTGGCGTTGGATGACTGGCACAAAGTCACCAAATCCTGGAGCAGCAGTTATCCATTCGAACTGTCTTTCACCTGGAAGCTCTAAAGTATCAAATGACATCAACTTAAACAATTATTATGTTATGTTTTCATCCTAAGGTGTTGGCGCCTTGCATCATCTTTGAAACGATAGTATATATACAATGTTTGAGACAATTATTATCTATGATAAATTATACAATGATGAGAGGTTCTGTTTTTTCTTTTCTCGCAATGCTGTTTTGCTGCAAATGTACCTATCGCTGTAAAAAGATGCTAAATCATGACTCTCATGTTTACCCCGAAAAGAGCTCCATACCTGGAATTCTCCGTTGCCAACACTGTACGCTTTGAAGGCCCTCACGCCATCTGATGACATCACGAAGTTGGAGAGACTGCTGATTCCACTCCACTTAATAGCAGTGCTGTTGATTTTAGATGTAGGTACTGGTACCGGGGTCACTGGAACGCCATGGATCGCTCCCTCTGACTCAATGGCTTTTTGTAGATTCATCGGGGTCAACACTGAATTGCCCTGGTTTATAAACTGCTTGATGTGTGACTTAATCTGTGCGGCCTTTCTGTGACATGCCCCTTTTCCGCCTTTGGGGTCAAAAAAGTCCATCTGCTTGATGTCCAGCGAAGTTCTCTCCCGAAGCAGTTTACAAGCAAGAATGGTGTTGGCAGAGTGGTAACAACCTGCGTTGTCTTGGCGATAGATCACTCTCTTCAGTGCAGGATTCTCTTTCTTTAGTGTCTGCAGAACATGGCCCATGACTGTAACCACTGTATGACTGTCCTGTAGCCTCGACTCTACTATATGGATGAACGTTTGTGTAACCATCTCACCATCTTTCTTTGACTGACAAACTGTCACGTGCCACGATATCCCCTTTTTACCAAAGAATTCGGACTGCGTCTCCCTGTATTGCGTTGGTAAGTACTTCATTGCGAGGTCTTGATATATCAACACTACGCCTTCTTGTAAACCTTCCACGGCGTCTGCCCTGGCTGTATCTTGTTGTAACATGCGTAGCTGGTGCGCCTTCCAAGAAAGGATTGCGTCGCAAAATGCTTTGGACGAAAACAGGGCGTCATGCCACACATCATCTGGGTGATTTGACGAGGGTACTAGGGCCACAACTAAATCTAAAGACTAAGAAAATAAACAATTATAAAATAGGTCCTAACGGGGGAATTAAGCAGTTCTAGTACCGAAAGGACCTTTTGGCGAATAGTTGATACCCATTGTCGTACATTCAGGCTTAGAACTACCATACGCTCCGAAAGTGTTTTTCAAATAACTGTTTATTAGTCATGTATATTTTGCAAGTTAATGCAAATATGCTCGCCATCTTTTTGCAATGAATATAGTGTGTTTGCGTACAGATTTCAAGGTCTCACGATTGTCGCAAAGCTGATCATGGGTGTGATGGCATTTACAGCTCAAACACTCCTTCTTGGGGTCACTCAGTGCAAATACTCTGAAGTGGTCAGCGACGTTGCTGGCGATTGAACAGTGGATCTCAGGAGATTCAATGTGTAATTCTTCTGTTATTGTTTTATACAATACATGATTTATAAATTCGTATGTTTACTGAAAACGTTCGGAAACAAAGTCCCCGTATTCTGGAGATTACCTTGTAATCGCTCTTGATGTACTTTTTTAAGTGTCTTGGGTTGTCTTTTAGGCTACGAACACCCGCATCATCAGCACCATACTGGATAAGTATGGTATAAAGTGGACATGAGGTCATCAAATCCACGTCCATCTTCCGCTGCGAAATTGTCTAACCCCTGTAAGCTCTTCCGTACTGAGGCCACGCACGCTTCATACAACACTCGAAAAAGGGTTCGCGTCGATAGAGGAGCGAAGTGTTCTTCTATACAATACTGATTGTATTGTTTGATGAGCCGTGCTGGTAAAATCATTCGAATGACATTGGGGATGTCGACCTTGTGGCCGTTACTCAAGGTCAGGGTTTTTCTGCCAAATGGGAGGTCTGGATGACGCTAGAGGAGGTGATGAAGTCGAGGAAGTGTTCTAACTTTACAGGATTTACTTTTTCCCTTATCTGCTTTTCGGTTTCTTGTGGAATGAGAGTCCAGCACCGATTTCTCGTTCTTATCGTCTTGCAGCGGTAAACTCTTATCGTGTGAGTCTAGGAATTTGCTGCTTGACATCTGCGAAGCTTACTTTGCTGGCCACCAGACTGAGCAGCTGACGTCTAGTCTCCGGAGCTTCTGCCAGCTTAAAAGACTCCACAACCGCAAGCAGCAGATCGTTGTCAGTGGATGTCTCCAAGAGTTCGGCTACTATCCCTTTGCTCGTCACTGCCTTCCAAAGATCTCCTGGGGAAGTCGTCTTGATGACCTCTGCGATTATTTGGCTTGTTTTGCTGGCGTAGTGCTTTTGTGTTTTAGCAGATGCATTCTCCCATTGGATTTTCATCACATATCCTAGAGGCCCTAGACAGCTTTTCTCCATAAACGACTGTAATGCCGCTATCAGAGGATGAAGACTGGGGAGAGGCAATTCGGTTGGGGGTTAAGCTGCTGCTACTAGTGGAATACGAGTCGTCTTGCGATGATGAAGGTTGGTATAACGAAGTTTCAGGACTTAGAACCAGTCTGTCGAGATCCTGAGCCAGTGCCTCGACATCAGGCTCACCTGGGGTGTCGTTCATATTGCTTCCCTCTACATCACCCTACAACGCAATCAAATCAAGTGATTCGTAAACAGAAAGAAAAATCTAATCACAGGCACATACAGTTATTCTAAATGGTCGAAAATTAGGTCCAAATTCAAGAGTAAAACATAATTTGAGTTATTAGGGAGTTCGTGAAGTTCGATCTTACCCTCACAAAGCTTTGTGCAGCAAGAAAAAAATTCGTGGCTACCGAAAAAAGTTCGAGCAGAAAAAAAAGTCGCTCACCCGTCCCATCACTTTTCTACTGGTCCGTCCCTAAAAAACACAAAACTCACACGGCAAAATAACAGAAATGACGGTGGTTGGTGAAATATTACACCTCCATGTCTCACCAGTTTACTTCCGGTCGATTACGTAACAGACTCCGAAGATCTTTAACGGAAAACCCGAAAAATATTTCAATCTAAAGCAGCGAGTCTATTGAAAGTTCCTTTTTTTAGGAATGTGACTGATAATTTCAAGCGGATAGCCTGGTGTATTCTAATAGATTTTTTTTTTCTCTTGTCGGTCGGCCATCTCCGGAAGTAAACTGGTGACAATACCATACGCGCTGTAATGATAACAATAATAATATTACTTTATTATATCATCTCAAGTCTTCTAGCATTAAAAAGTTTTCTTATCGGGGAGACATAAAAGATATAAACTGATATTTTTATACAGTCTCGCAGAGTATTGTTTCCAATTATTTCGGTGCGGATAAGAAGACATGCGGACACTCACGCACTGTGCATACCTCTATCACTTGCTCTCGCGATAACTTCTCACGACACTGCCGGCAAATCGCTAAAAAGTTGTTTTATCTTGGTCTTGGTTTTCTTTAATCGTGTTCTACATATTTGTCACGTACCTGATCCGATAATAGGTAATAACCTTCCTGTGAGTTTAAAGATACATTCAGAGAAAGAGAGATGCTTATAAACAGAGCGATCAGCTGTATGGTGTTTGAAAGTGTGTGCAGAGACCGTTTCTTTAACACAGCATTGTCTGTTTCGTCCCCGCCATCCAAGGCCATAGCTATTTCTGAAAAGCTCAATGACCCGAACCCCTCAAAGAAACCTAAGATAAACAGTCCTTTTAAAAACTTGGTAAAATGCCGTAGCCGTGCAAATGCAGACCCTTATCTGCTCTCAGCAGTATCAGTTCTTTCTCTGAAGACACATTCTCTCTTCGGAGCTTCACCATTTCCAAGTGAGCAGCAACATCTTGTCAGCATTCACTTAGTGCGCAGAATTAACTAATTGTTTTGCCCTTAACGGTAACAGAACCGCAATCCGTACCCGTGCGCTAGCCAATACCGCACTTAGACATTTTTTTTTCAAAGCGATTACATGCTATATTCTATGTACTCTTACTACTAGTTGTGTAATGTCTGTGTAATGAGTGCGCACGTGGGCGTTTAGAAGAGACGACAGGAGCATTTTTTTTCTGAGGGGGAGGGTGGGTGTGGAATAGACGCTGAATTAATGTTATTAGTTCGCTTTTTTCGTAATTACACGAACTAAGCGAGCTTTTATTCATCAAGTATTTGATAATCAGACAGCTAGATACGCCATACATTTAGGTATCATTTTCAAATAACTCGGTTAAGCTTTATCTTCAAGTAGTCGGTTTCCAAGCGTAATATTTAAAAATATTATATAAAAAAACATTTTTTACCCGTAGTTTAAAGTAGTTGTAGGAAGGAAATATTGAGACCCGCTATCAGTCCTTTCTCGTCCAAATTGGCAGATCTCTTTCTAGCAAAACTTAAAGTTTGGGTATTTTTGAGACATATTCCTTTTCCGAAAATATAGATGCCCTTGGGGATTTTTATATCAACTAGACCTTGTGCCAAGGTTAACTTGTGCCCATTCTACACAGGGAGGCTAATTTTATATCGGCATAGAGCGTTATTTTGGTTGGACAAATAATTTTACTAAGGGGTGTGGCCTGGTATCCCAGGTCAGTCTTCAACCTGAACCCAGAGTCAAGAAATGCAAGAAACTGAAATTACTAAGCACCATCTTTTATTGATAATATCTATAGGAGCATTGCTCTCAGTTGTTGTAGTACATTCTTTATAATTAGCAGTAGTTCTACATACTTGATCATTGTTATTATCTGATTTAATCTCCCCCGACTTGTCAATATGTACACCTCTGAGTTCAAATTGAACAGTGCTGTTTTTATGAAGAACTTGAAAGTATTGTTTCAAATCATTTACTGCCTCTACTTCAAGCAACACACGTGTACCTTCAATATCAATTAAGCCGTGCAAATTTTTAGCATGGGAATCAGAGATTTAAAATACATTATTGACATTGTAATAAAAACCGACTGTCTCAGATGCTATTGTCAACAGGAAAGAATTGTATCTCTGATCTATTAAAGATTGGATTGCATTATCAAGGGACATTGAGAACATAAATCCTTGAATATCGGAATTACCATTTAGAACCCTGTATAGCTTTCACTGTAATTAAGCTCATAATTAATGTCCTGTACCGTAAGTAATGGTAGGCAATTCTGTTAACAATAAAAATTCCTGTTTCCATATTCTTGACAATAAAGAGTACAATTCATCTCCAGTATTCATTATTTGAAACAGGTCTGTTGGACAAGTTATTGGCTTTGTGTCTTTGTAAATAAGAGCACATAAAGTCATTGCAACACATTGTTGACCAGCGTTTTGACCAAATACAGACACAGTGCCTTGACTGTAAGGTGCATTGATTGTTTTACTGGGATTGGTAGGGCCAGTGTTTTTTTTTTTATATCCATACACAGGCAGTAATTGCAATAATTAATCTTGTGGTTAAGACCTTTATACACAGATTTAGTGGATCCATTATGAAAGGTTTTGGGCAACTCAATTCCAACATTTCAAAATTTCTTTCTAATTTTCACCCTGTTCTTTATTTTACTCCTGTGTGTGTACTTCCATCTACAAAGGCACTTATCATCTTCATCAATATGTATTTTTTTTACCAAGATTATATGCACGAATATTCGTGCATAAAATCTTGACGAACGTCGAGATCTACAGATCTTTATTGGTATCAATAATGTATTTTTCTCACTTACTTTTACAGACATTTGAAATACTTCTGAGAAACACTCCTCTGCATCAAAGCTTAGATCTGAATAAAAAACATGGAATATATGAAACAATTTAAAAATAAGGATGAAAAACAGAAAACTTAATAGCTTGATAGACAAATTGACATAAAAGGGAATAAAATATAAACTGTAGTTCTTGTAACAATCACATTGACTGTTTATAACAATATGCACTTTATTCTTACCAATGTTTTGTGAGTTATTAACATCACAATCAAGTTTCGGTTTGTTGCATAGATTGAACATAATAATCAATACAATAATAATAGCAAATAAAAAAGTCATTTTTCCATTACTGTGAAGCATTGGCAGATCGAGCACACTTTTGCTCTCTTCGTTATTGCCTGCTACTCGAACAGCCGCTGCTGGGACAGCTCCCTTACGAATGGAAGGGGTGGCGACCATTTTAACTTTGTTTGTCTCTTCGTTATTGCCTGCTACTCGAACAGCCGCTGCTGGGACAGCTCCTTTACGAATGGAAGGGGTGGCGAACATTTTAACTTTGTTGGTCTCTTCGTTATTTGCTGCTCCTCGAACAGCCGCTGCTGGGACAGCTACCTCACAAATGGAAGGGGTAGCGACCAGATTAATGCTGGTCTGTTCGTTTTTAGCTCCTAGGAGAGCTCCCTTACGAATGGAAGGGGTATTCTTGAGCTTTGTGTAACCTTCGGCGATAAACATGGGCAGTAAAAACGGTCCAAACTCCAATGACGCAACAACTCGTGGACGAATTTCTTCTGCGTAGTCGATTTATCGGCGCGCGATACCGCTGGACTAAACACAGGTAGCCCAATTACTTGTGACCAATTCCCTCTCCACTGCGCGGGGAACGCCTGTCTACGTTTGCCTGCTAGCTCGACGCCGAAAACGACGAAAAAACAAACAGCATTTTAAGACTCTTGCCGGCCAAAGGCCTTAGCACGAGTAAAATCTTCCCCAACTTCAGGACTTTCAGATAATATAAGTAGATTATGAGAAAACTCTCCACTTCAAAAATTGTGAAGCTACGGTCAGAAAACGTTTTGTTTGGTGACAATTTTCAACCCAATTGTCCTTTTAAATAATAATATGATAACATTACCTTTCTTCTTTGATTTTGCTTCGTGACACCTTTATGAGATTTGTAGTGTTGAGTATGTAGTCCTCTTTGGCGGATTCACAAACACACGGGTAGGTTTCAACATCGGCTCGCGCTTAAGCCTCTATTTTCTAGCTGCCTTACGAACTTTGAAGCACTAAAGAGAGGCGGCAAATAATAAGTAAACGAGTAAAATCACATTCCCCTGTAAGACCGAGTGGTCCTGGAAGTTGCGCGGCTGACTGGATGGATTGTGACACCACAGGGTACCCGCGCGATGACCATAAACACCATTCTATTAAGAACTCTATTAGCGCAAACCTCGAACACCACCAAAGAGCTATCGGGTCGGGTTCCCTCTCAGTAGCCCTACCGGCCGGGGCATTGGGGACAGGGTTCACTGGGGTAGGGATCCCTATCGCAGTCGCCCTATGGGCCCTCCCAGGGTGCGGCGCTATCCACTCGACAGTATTAGCATCTGTTCCTTAACGGCTATCCCGAAATGTACAAAAACACGCAGACGTGATGCTAAAAAACACGCAGATGCTAGCTAAATCCTTATTGGGTACAATAGATGACCTTATTAGCAAAGCAATTACCGACAATCAAATATCCCCGGACGAATTCAACAACATCATTAACGAGGCTCAAAAATATAATAAAATGAGAGAGTCGATACAGTAAAAGGCATATAGACGCTCACCCCAGGTGAAAGAAAGAAAGGGAGAACCATATCCAAACTGAACAAAACTTTAGCATAAGGTTTTATTATGATAAGACCCCATATGGGAAGCATAAACATATCTCTAGAGAAAGATGGTGATCACACGACCATTACTCTTACAGTCTTCTCATTGATCTTCCTACCAACAACCTTCGTCTTCACATGTTTAGGTATAAACCCACTACCATGAATGTACGTCCATCCCAGATGATCACAAACCCGTTTCCATAACCCCTCATAATATTTTAGTGTTTTATGACTGATATATTATATACATCGTTTTATACATTGTTTATCATCTAGTTTAAATATCTGAAACATTTGTAGAAAATGAATTACAATTGGATATATCGTCTTTTAGTAAACAATTTATTCATAACCGTTTCAACTTGATTGAATCTTCTGCGTAAACTTTGTTTTCATTGGTACTCTTAATCGAAGTGAATTAATACATTTTCTAGATAGTACTTCCTTTGGTAGACTGACTTTCTATACATCCTATACTTATTCTCATGAAAATCGACATACTCGAGAGCATAATCGTATCCATGGTGGACACCACAATTTGTACATATATTCGCTCCATTGTATTCCTTTACCATATCCTGTCCATCACAACATGCCTCGAACCTCACCGACGCGCCCTTTCCCTGCCCTTTCCCTATTACCATAAGACGAATCCCCTACCTCCTCCTTAGCCCAACATACCACTATCTCTCGGTCACAAAATGGACAATCGCTATATCCCTTTTCATCTATTGCCATATGGATCCCTTCATTACAATCAGATCTATGTACTAACATAAGAGATTACATTCTCATATTCTTAACATGTAATCGACAAGCCTTCCTCTCCCAGAGAAACCCTATACGGTCAGGTGGACGACGAAACCTGTAAAGAAGAATACACTGACTCTGACTCTAACTATGATTCTGAAAAAGAAAAAGTTAAAATTAAGGATATTGATATTGTAACCAGTCAAGAAGAAATACACCGACTCTGAACCTGAAACCTCTGAACGCTAGACAAACCACCTCTTTTAAGGATCTTTCATAACGACACTATAAAATGTCTACACTATGCTTTTACAGACTTATCAGCGGGAGAGTCCCGAAACCTGAATACAATAGACATATTTTGACTAGTCAGCGGGAAAGTCACTATACCTTAATACAATATACATGTTTAGAATTGTCAGCGGGAAAGTCCCTAAATATGAATTTACCGACTTCCTGTCCCTCCAGGAATGTCACGCAATAGCAGTAACTATAGGATGGTATTATAAAATGAAACCAGCACGTATCGCAAAAAGAAAAACAAATAGTTTCCATAAAAAAAAAATATATATATATAGTTTCCATTTTCACGGACAATTCTCAAATCTACATAGTTTGATTTGAGAATATGTAGAGCAAATATTTACTATCTACTGTTTAGTTATTTGCCATCATTAGCACGCATGCGTACAGCCATCAAAATAATCCCACATTGATCTAGTCTAATGTTGTTTAAGTGTCACGACATCAAATACTCTGGTCTCCTGGCGCAGGGTCTATTCCTGCGCTAATCAGCAAGCTGCCATTGTATTTGTTTCCCTGGTGGAAACTAGAAGACAAGCTTCTTGGTTCAAAATTTATCTCATGCACTGATGTAGAGGGAAATTTAGAAGGCAAAAGATTCTTTTGTCTTTTTCTAAATTTCCGTCATCATTAATGCATGAGGGAAGTTCAGAAGCATCTATTGTTTCCGAGAGAATTTCTCTAGTAATGGTCCCTCAGAAAACAAACGAATCTGAGGTGATCATGGTATTATGTTATTTGTTATGAGACGCAAGATTATTCATTCGGCGAGAGAAGCTTGAGCTATGGCCGAAGTACTCGTTCTCTCAAGTGCAGTGAGGACGAAAAAAAAATCGGCTATGCCAGCATCCAAAAGTCTACGATGTACAGGTTAGAAAGTTTCTGAAAGCAAGAAACTGTCAATATTCAGAGTTTGGAGACGAAGAACGCTTGCATATTTTGGTTTTGGGCAGGCGAGATGTCACTAATTCCCAGTCCAAATTTGGTTTGTTTTGGCGCGGTCAAGTCCGCGGCCGCCTAAGGCGCGCGGGAACCCTTGTATCAAAATAGTTGCAGATAACCTGGGACTTGGAACTCGTTATTTTTCCGCCTTATTTTAAGATTCTGTAAGCTTTAAGCTCCAATTTGGAATATAAACGAGCAATTTCCATTGAATATTAGTAATAAATCTTGTTGTCTGATTCTACCCTTACTCTCCTCTCAAGAACAGTTGATATTGCCGCAATCTACCGACGTATTTGAGCAAGAATACCTTAAATATAGATTTTATTCTGAAGATTTGGAAACGATAGAACCGCAGTTTGAGGGTTTTCAAGTATCGCTTTTAGTTTAGAGGACGTTTAAGCGAGAAATCCAAGGTGAACTTTTGTAACGAAGTTCTCTTTATATTCACGACCACTGGTAACTCGAGATCCTGCGATGTAGAGTAAAATGGGGAGTAAGAAGAGGAGGGTTCCTAGAAGTAACCTCCAGTCCTCGCAGAAGCGGCCATTTCCGATCGGAGACCTTGCAAGAGAAAGGACAAAGCTTCACGAAGAGTATCTTACAGACTAAGGAACTCGCTTTACTTTAAGTAAAATATGGTAAAATTAAAATTTAAAAGTAAAATTTAGTGTTTTTTGTCTTTTCAATAGAATCACACCTCTCAATAAAACGCTCAAAATACCGCACAAGGGAGAGAGATCAGCAAACACAGCTCAAGACACAAATAGATATTTTTATTGGCCTCGTGCGCGATGTTGTTGCCCAGGTTTAAACGACACACAACAATTACGCGTTTTTTCTTCAAAAAAAAATATTGATTACAATAATATTATATTTCATAATTGGCATAGCAATAAAGATACTGCCATAGCATCAATACGTAGCATACAACTCAAATATACTTTTAAACTACAATGGAAAAAGGTGTCTAAAGTCACGAAAATGGAAAATCGTGCGTAACATTTTCCATATCAAATTAAATTTACATAGATATTAAAAAGCTGTGTTACGCGATCTGTGCACAGGGTCTATTCTGATCCTCCAGGTTTATTTCCATGGCCTCAAAACACAATGTCCACTCCTTGAAGGCTTGTAAAACCACTTGGATTCCTTTATGGATTGCAAAGCATTCTGGGAGATCCAGGGAAAAAAATCACGAGGGAAGGGCTAGTCAACACTCCTCTCCCCAAAGTCAGATTCAAAGTTTTTTTTTATAAGTCTTTTAACCCCGAAGCCAAACAAATCAATTCCAGGTCATACAGACCCAGAATAGCAATGTAAACAACTTTGGAATCGCTTTGGTTCCAGAAAAGACAGCATTTAGGAGAGCATTTAGACAGCTTTTAGATGATTCATTAGAAAATTATGTTTTCATCCATGCAAAGCCAAACAAGAAAAAATCATCACGAATCCACCTTTGCTTGCAAATATCCATAAGCAAAGCACTCAATTATGCCCCAAAAGACTTCATGATGTCCTGAGACACTCTCCTAATATGCTTATAGCTATATTTTTTTATGAAAAATACAAGCAACCATCAAGTTGTGCTCGCTTCAGGGGACTGAAGTTTGTTAACATTAGAGGCAGCGTGACAATAATGACAGACGAAGAGCAAATAGGCCGCGTGTGGCAACCAATCACATTGCACGCTCTACACTTAGCGGGAAAACTCTTTAGGTGCTCAAATATCATAGCGCTAGTCTTGCAAGGGAAGGAAGATGCCTAGACCGAAGCGAGCTTGCACAGAAGAAATGAAGAGCGCAGAAAGCTTAAAAAGACCGCGAACGGAGACAACTCTATGTTTTGGGCTTTCTTCCTCGCTTAGCCTTCTTCGATGGAAGCCAAGGATTCTTACTTAATCCTGGCATAGTTTACAACTATGCAAAATTTAGAGTAAAAGCTTATAAAGTTGATATAAATACGGATAATAATCGGATAAAACGTCGATAATGATACTGACACGCTTGTACGCTAATTAGAGGGAAAAGCAGTAAAACTTAGTTTTCCCTGATGTTGATCGCGGAACTTTGAGCTAAGTAAACAGGATTATGGGATTATTGATACCTTCGAGAATAACGCAACACTCTTTCGAGTTCGGTTTTTCTTGAATATTTGGCGGAGTATTTAAGATTTTGGTGTTTTTTTTGCTAACATCTAGAGTGTGTCTATTGTCTTCAAATGGCATAACAATGGCAACACAATACCATTTTGTTCCTCTTTGTCAGATAATGATTCTTTGAAAAGCTGGTCATAATAGCTCAAATGGTTCAAAAGTTACGGATGGGGGGCCGAAAGAGCCCCCCCCAGGTCAGAGGAAGTGACGTCATCGTGATGTCACAAAGACAATCATATTGAAAAATATTTGTCGCCTATTGAATACAAAGTGGTTATGTTAACTTATTTGGCTTTTGGATGTTCTATGTAAAATTTTCGAAGGGTGGGCTATTTATAACCATATGCCCTTTAATGTTGCTATGGCAACAAAATATACCATTCTGTTCCTCTTTGTCAGATAATGATTCTTTTAAAAGTTGGTTATAATAGCTCCAATGATTCAAAAGTTACGGATGGGGGGCCGAAAGAGCCCTCCCCCCTCCCCTCCCAGGTCAGAGGAAGCCACTAAAAGCCCGGTCTGAATAGGGTTAAAATTATGATCAATAAAGTTTTCATTGATGTTATTGTTCTATAAACGGTTCTTGATTTGCAATGAGAACCCAAATGAATATCGCTTCGAATGACATATCCAAATCACTAGTGATGTTCATCTGGGTTTTCGCTGGATATCAAGACCTTTGCATGTAACCCATATTCTCTCTACTCGTTAGCTGATGCACACATGGAAATAATTTAATGAGTCTGAGAACAGAGGTTTCCAATCTGCAAAAACCTGTGAAGACGGTCATTTTCTAAAGTAGTAAAAAAAGCCAAAAAAATGTTTTATATGAAAAATATATAAAAAAGTTTTTATATTGACAAACATGTGAAGGAGCCTGTGAAAAATCCCTGTGAAAATCCTGTGATACCATATTTAAAGGACTGCAGAATATAATCACAAAAGTATATTCACAGGTTTTTTTCCCTCCTGAGAAAAAACTAACAAATATTTCATCACAACATAATACACTTCCCTGCTTTAACCTTAGCTACACAGAAAAAAAAAACACTGTTTACTGTCATTTCATATACCTGACAGTTGAGTTAGAGCTGGTGCACACATTGTATGTGCTTCGTTATTAAACTTTATCATTGACAAGCTATATCATCAATCCCTTAACTTTTTCTGCACATCCAAAGGTACTTTAGTCACCAATGCAAAACGCTGTCTTGGTCTTGATTTTCTCCTGTAAAGTTATTCATAGACAGCCCTCTAAGCACCGCTTTACATTCCTGTAGGTGACTAGTTGTGCAATCCGATTCGACCCAACTGCCACTCGCATTGCATTGAATCGGAAAATTTTAAAAGAAGATTAGACGAACACAAGCAAAAGTCCACAATATCTAATGTGAGATGATCATTTGCTAACCAGTTGCTGCGCTTGTCGGTCACTTTTGCAGCCCCCTCCACTGCCCTTGAGCCACGCGGTGAATTGTTCAGCAAACGTGCAAGACATGTCAAACGATGGGACGACATTACTTGTACGTCGTTGCCTCTTCTTCTTTTTCATTTGGCTTCGAGAGGCTTCGATGTCTGAGTCGCTGGGTCAATTAGGACCAACCAGGTCTTTTGTGGACTTTAAAAAGGCAAACAAGTCCTTTTGTTCCGAAGCGTGGCATTTACGTTCCGATTCTTCACCACTAAACGAACAACCGTCCCGTTAAGTGATAATTTATTCAGTTCCTTTCGCGTATAAGTGATGATGATGTTGTTATTATTGGTGCTGATAATTATTTTGGTTATGGTAGTGATGATGACGGTATTGGGAATAATAGTGATGATAGTGAGGATGATGGTGACGATGACGGTGTTGGGGTGAGAGTGATGATGATGATAGTGATGATGATGGTGTTTTTTATTGGTATGATAGTGATGATAATAATTTTGGTTATGATAGTGATGATGATGGTTCTGTTTTTGCTGATGATAGTGATGATGACGGTGTTGGTGATGATAGTGGTGATGGTGGTGTTGTTTTTGGTGAAGATAGTGATGATGATAATAGTGTTTCTGTTGGTAATAATGATAATGACGATAATCAAAGAATATGCATATCTCACTCTTCATCACCAGGCAAAGGCTGGTACATCTATATTCAAGCCTTTAGTAATTCTGGAGGGACCTTCGCGCGCCTGCACAGCCCCCTGATGACGGGTCCTAAGTGTATGACATTCTTTAGTAACCTGAACGGCGAGAGTATGAGCCTCGTTCTCGTGTACGTCACAGTCAGCGGTCGTAAAACCTTAGCGTGGCTCAAGTCAGGAGATCGAGGGGACCGTTGGATTATGGAGCAAGTGTTTATCAACGAGACTAGGGAGTATAAGGTGTGTTCCTTCTTATTTTCCTTTGAAGGAAGGTTGTGGATAGATAGATGATAATATATACATAGACTTAGTCATTGCCTAGAAGCAGAGCTCAAAACAACCAAATCTTTGCATATCTTAGCTTAAAAATGAAAGAAATATTTAATTTTATTATATTTCTGTTTTTGACGAAGTCAACGATTTCACAGATCACGTGACCAGCTTGTTATGCCCCCTTCCCCCACCCTTGCTATTTACATGAACATAACAAGTTTAGTTGTCATACGATGTTTCAATGTCAGGTTTCAATGCTCAATACACAGGTGTAGAGCGGGATACATCTTGGTTTGTAGGAAAAAGACCACGCGAACTACCTTTTTATCTCTACAAGCCTGTTTCGTGGTTGCCCACTCATCAGGAGATTTATTAAGAATATATTCCTACCATCACTTATATACTATCTATATACAAAATTTACATAAAAATAGGGCGCGAAATTTGAATGGCTGTTATGATGAAATTGAATAGTTCAGCTGTTGCATAGCAAGGCTTTGTTCCTGTGGCGGCACGAAGACACTAGCTCGTAACGCTTGTTTAAAGTTGATAGCTTGGGTTGGAGAATAATGATCAGTTTTTCTTTGAGGCTTTTCTTTCTAGAGCTGTTGTAGGCGGAGTGAGGTAACAGAAATTCCCATGAAATAAAGTGTTCGATGCTGTTGTCTTTAAGGCTCCAAACGTACTTGCTTAGTTCGGTCGACTTTCTGTGTTTAGCTTGTCGGAATGAGGCGGTGTGGTTTCTATATCTTGTTTTGAATTCGTTCTCGGTAAGTCCTACGTAGGTTTCGGATGTGTTGTTGTCCTTTCTTGTTACAGTAGCTTGGTAGATTACAGATGATTAGACGCAGTTTCCGTCAAGGGTGCACCCGTTCTTTTGTCTGCAGTTGCATGTTTTGTTTTTGGCGGTGGCGAGAGAGGTAGGGACGTCTTCGGTTGTCATTGTTGAGGCGATTTTGCGTTTGTTGTGGCTGTCAATTATCGGCTTGGTGTTGCACATGCAGCTGTAACTGATCTTGATTGTGTTCCGGTTGAAGATTTTTTTTGAGTTTGTGGTCTTTAGGGAAGTGCTTGTCCATGAGTGAGAGGAATCTGTGGATGATGTTGGTGCTTGTGTTCTTGCTGAATGGGGGGTTGTACCAGATGATGTTGTTGCGCTGACGGTTCTTACTTTTGCTTGTGGTGTTTTGTTCGTAGTGCAGCGTGTAGTTAAATACACTTTCGTCGAGTGTTTTCTGGTATGGCGGGGCGGCTTGGTCGATGGTTTCTTTGTCTGATGATAGTGTAGATAAGCGTTTGTTGATACTGGCAGGTATTTTTTGTGATGGTAGGCGGGTGGTTTCTCTCGCGGTGGACGTACTGTAGCCGGGCGTTCGGGCGGTTCAGGTCGAATGTGACGTCTAGGAAGTTGACTACTCGCTTGTTGGCTTCTATGGTGATTTGCAGTCTGTTGCTGTTGGTCCCCTTCTCCCGCTCTCCCGCGTTGAGCACCAAATCTCCCGCTTTTTAGCGATTTTTGTCGCTTCCGAAAAATTATTCTACAGAAAATCGTCATTTTGCCTATTTTCTATTAAAATATTTAAAACAATAAATCTCACGTAGCGCAATTTATCTAACACTCTCGAGAGGTCTATAAGTGGATTTGTTCGTGAGAGCTTTCACGGCAAACGTCTGCAAGGTTAAACCCATCCCTCCCCCAAAAAAATGAATATACCCCCCCCCCAAAAAAAAAAAAAAAATTCTCAAGCCTTGAGATTTTCGGAGGTTGACTGACCTGCTTTATGGATTTTTGGTTAATTCTTAAACATATGTACAACTTCAGCAGATAGGCACACTTTGCATTTTTTTACAACTGTAGAAACAAGAAAGTAGAAGTAATGGTTTCCCTAGAATAAGTTTTACTGAAGTATCCTCGTACACTACAGCTGTAAAGTGACATAAATAATAAAATATATGTGTGATGTATGGCTTGACTTTATACCTGTTGTTTGGTGCTTATGTTTAGTTCTAATTTCCTGCTTTGGTGTGCTATTTCAGTATAGAACTTACAAAAACACAGTTTATTTTCTGAAATGTCTTTTCTTCCTGTCTTCCTTTTCTCTTCTCCCTATTCTAGGTGCTTCTTTACAGAGTACAATGCTCTTGATTATTTCACCGAATGTCTGATTGAAATACGAATGCTACCGGCCAAGAAAAGTGCGAAGAAATGAGGCAAAATCGCTCAACGAAACATTCTAAACACGCTAAGAATGGCAAAATTTAGCTCTTCTTGCACCCCGTTGCACGCATAACCCATTAGGATAGACTGCTAAGCAATAACTGTAGTCAATTGCGGGACCAAGCTCAACAAATCCTTCACTAGGAGGGTCGGGAAGGTAAACATACCAAAAATAGCGTCGAAGGGAAAGGCGGGAGAGATTTGAAATCGCGCAGTAAATGTACGGATTCTAATACAAATATGCATTTCTCGCTGCTGCCAAGAAAGGCTTGAAGTACAAATCAAACATTTCTTTTCTTTCATTTGGGAAATAATTTATTCGTTTGATATCAAATCATTAGATTTGGGGGCATTCTTTCTTGACTGGGCTCGTAACGGTAATGGCCGCCATATTAGACTTACTCTAATATGGCCATATTAGACTAAATTCCCGCCACCATTTGAAAAATGGTGGCGGGGAAAAGGCCCTTTTATACCACGCCTTCGTGTTTAAAAGCCACATAATAAAACTTTTGTTAACCTCGCTTGCTCGGTCTGTAAGGTGAAATATCATACCTTGGTCTTTCCCGTACATTCAAGACCTCGGTCTGATATTTTTAAGTACAGACCTCGCGCTTGGTTAATAAGTAGTTATTATTGCAACCACCACTGGTTAAATGGTCGTTCTTAAAATTATTCTCGTCGATGGTCTTTCTTCTCGTCAATTACTTTGTTTGTCACACCACGTTTTACTTGACTTATTATTTACTTCTTTTTTCCTTGGCCTGATATTATCAAGGTGTAGTGCAATTTGCCACTCACGTTATTCAAATTACTTATCTATTTGAATCTTTACTATTCGCATTGTCTACATCACGTTTGTTCTTTTATGAAGGTAACTCTAGAGGTGAAAAGAGGAAGTTCATTTTGGGGGGATGCAGCGATCGATGATATTTCATTCGCGAACGGGTCATGCGCACAAGGTAAGCTAAAAACTCCATCCATCCTTTTTCCATGCATCGAGATTTTTTCCATTCAGATACCATACAAACAGATTTTAACACTCCGTATTCCATCCAACCAGATTCTATACATTCGGAATCCACCTTTTTAGGTTTCATCCATCCATATTACATACATTCAGATTCTATCCATCCAGTTTCCATCCCTTCAGATTCCATCCAACAAGATTCCCCCTTATGGTAATTACATGTTAGCCTACGTAACTGGCGGTCTCGTTTGTTTTGGAGCTGTTTGTCCGTTTGGCGGCGCTAGTTTGTTTAGCTGGCTAGTTTTACGACCACGCAGTGCAGGGTCTAGAATTCAGTTGGGCCCAAGGAGTTGAGCAGGGGCCCTCTTACGCCTGAACAGCCTTTCAGTAAAAGGATATTCCGCTGAAACCCAACAAAAAGCTGCCAGCTAAAGTTTGCTATTGTACTCTTAAGCCTGTTTATAGGTTTTCCTCGTGGACCTATTTGATCGTCTAAGAACCCAAGAATCTATAAGGTCACAACTGCAAACATTTTATATACTTTGCTTTTCATACAGATACAAGACTGTTTAACGTTTTCGCGACTAACGAAATCTACCGGATCGCTACCGAGCCTCCAACAGATAACTGGCTCAACCAGTTTTCATTCCTGGCTCGTCGAACCACAGGTAACCTAAAGGAACAAATGTTTTTTGTTTATGGTGACAAGTCGACGACATATGGATACGATTACATTCTACAGACAGATTTTGATAAGTCCGCATTTCCTGTGGACTTCTTTTATGAATATACTGGATCTCTAAATCAATCAAGACCTGTTTTTGCCGTCAAACGAAATGGTCAAGCTCAGCAGATTGTTTTATGGAGGGGAGAGTACGAAGGATGTTGCAAAGAGACACGTGTGTTATCCATAAATGTCCAAGTTATAGAGGGTAAGTAGTTCAATAGATGGTAAGCTTTTGCTTATTCTAGTATTGGACTGATGGCATCCCTTATGTCATGTCGACCTGATAGGGATGCTCGTCGTAACTTTAAGTGTTAAAATTGGCCTCAGCTATTTTTAGGGGGTATCTGAGAGAAACTTGACTTTCTATTATAAATTGTGTTTGTAAGGGTTCGCAGAAAGTGGCTCTACGAGCCAATGTTATCATGTAATACTTTCGAGTTCTAAACAAAGCCTCTTGAAAATTTGTCCTTCGAGACTTTGTTATTCAATTGGAAACCGCGTTTTGGTATTTTACAGTCGATAATTATTCTTGGGTTTTTTTAATTGTAGTACTTTTTGATGTGCAGGAATTTTTTTTCGAATTTCCTGACGAGATTACCTACCAGATTACCTTTAAAGCCACCCCCCCCCCCCTCCCCACGGCAAAGCCACGCGCGCACTCAAGTGGTTGAAGTCTCTTGTCGAATCCTATCACTGTTAATAGGGAATTCGCACAGCTACCCGTGAAAACTTTGTCGAGGGACAGTGGGACAGTATCGGGACCCTCTAATCCACCCTCCCCCCCCCTTTGTAAAATTCTGGATCCGCTTCTGCGGCTGGTGTGGCTTGTGTTGTTTTTGAACATTTTTTGGAGCGATAAATATTTTTTTTCTATCAAACTGCTGTAACAACGACAGTAGACTGTTGACGGCCAGGTCTGAATCCTACACAGGGCAAACCCTGTGTGAGCTCAGACCTAACTTTTCTTCCTTCGTTAAGAAGCGCAAACCGAGAATTGGTGGCCAAATTCTGATTGCCAAATACCCCTGGAAAAGGGACGCGCAACTCCTACTTTTCCACTGGGTCAAGGGTCAACTTTTTACTTTTCGCTATCCTGTTTCATAGGAACAGCTAAAGTTACTTTGTTGATATAACTTGCTTAAACAAACAGACGCCTTTTAGTTAAATAAACAAAACGTACTTACGGTTTTTTTAACTTCAGGAAGGTCGGTGTTTAATTAAAGTAAGATATTTAGTTGTCAAAGATGACGTTAATCTATATTTCGTTATTTTCCTCCGTGACACTGCACACTTGAATGACTTGAGCTTAATGTAAGTTAAATTGTTGTATTGTAATATTTTTCTGTTTGTAATATTTTGTAGATCACACATGTTTTCCCGGATGGATAAGTTCGGGATCCTCGGGCTGTTTCCGATTCTACGTGAACGACAAGCGAACTTGGGGTGGCGCTCGAGCCGAATGTCAGCGAGTCGGTGGCGATCTTGCGACAATACACGACAGCAACGCACTCGTTGACACCTCGAGAATCCTCGAAACTATCACATCCGCACTGGCACCATTCCATGTAGGAATGCGTAACAACGTGACTAACGTAACGCAACAATTGACTTGGGTAGACGGTAAAACAGTGCAGAGTAGACTTTGGGGGAGTGGGTACCCGAAAACTGGCGACGAGCCATTATGCGCAGGCCTGACGAAGGTACATCCGGGACTTGTTTTGCATGCGTGCTCATTGCTGGCTGGTTTCATCTGTCAACGGAATTTAGGTAAGCAGAGTTTTTAGCGGTTTGAATGGAAATGGTTGCATTGGAAGAGGAGTGCGGCTAGGGCGAAGGGGGTTGCTGGCATATCAATTTTTTTTTTGTACTTGACCCTATTCAGACCCGGCTTTTTGGGCCTTCCTCTGACCGGCAAGGGGGGGGGGGGTGCTCTTCGGCCTCCCATCCGTAAATTTTGAAGTAGCTATTACGACCAAATTTTCAAAGAATCATTATCTGACATTATCTTATCTTATCAGTTCGTGTTAAAAAGCGATCGATATTCTTCCAAAAAAATTGTGACGATGACGTCACTTAAAGGAGCAGAAACGGGCAATATTTCTCTTTTTTAGATGTGTATTTCTGTATGTCTCTTTTCGATAATCTTAATATTTTGCAGTAGACATATATTATTAGTGACACTGTTTCTATGACAACAATATATGACCCATGTGACGTCATTGATTGGCATGGTACCTTTAATATAGCATAAGTTTGCAACTTGACTCTTAATAAAGGTAATAATTTAAATATCTTATTCAAAATTTTTTTCTACTTTTAAAGGATTTCTCCAAATTTAGATATAAGTTAAAAAAAACCCAGCAATTTTTAGCTTATTATGTGACATCAGCCTCCGCCATCTTGGATCCGCCATCTTGAATCCGCCATCTTGGATTGAATGAAAGTTATATATTTTAATCAATAAATACAAAATAAAGGCAAAATCTGAAGCTTTTTGACAATATTTCCTCTTCTTTTCAAGTTTTATTAATGATTTCAGGTGGATATGAATGTTTTTTTTTTTTATATTTCTACAAGGACTATTTCGAGAAGGTCAAAAATTGACAAAAAACACCACCCAACCCGCGTGAAGTTTTGGTTGTAAAACTTGCCCCCAGCGCTGATGAAGCGGCCGCGTCCGGTTCTAACGGCTCTCTCGTGGGGAGTGGTTGGCAATGCTCCCTCTTGAGGGGCTACACTGCCAGCCTTTTGTCCGCTATCTGCTGGCGTAAATTAGCTCCTCCAGCTGTAGTTGTTTTAGTTCGGCTGTCAGTTCCGACACCGAATCCGTTGGAGTTGCTGCCTTTTTTCCTGACTCAAGTTTTATAGCTTTTCCGCCCTGTGCTGCTTGAGGTGGTGAAGTTTCTTCTTCTTCTTCCTCTCCGTGTTCTCCCGTAACCCGGTGACGGTACGCCCCACTCGTGCTCGTTCTTTGGTTTACCACATCCAGGACAAAGGTTTGCTCTTCTCTGCTTCTTTGGCGTTTAACCTTTTCCTTCCTTTCCAGCCATGGCCAAGGTTGGTAATGATTAACAAAAAAAAACGATTAGCTTGCGCACTATTTTTGTATGCGTATCGCACGCGCTCGAAGCATAGTGTAAGTGTAACTGAAGCATGTACTATCAAAATACTCGCCATAATTAATCAGGCTACTGTCATAAAATTTGTTTGTGCATAGTAACATCCTAGAAAGGCGCAAAATCGCTATTCGATGAATGAGCCGGGGTCATGTGTTTTTGTGTTTGATATTTAGTTGATTGGAAAGAAGTGTGGAGTGTGTTTTTTTCAGACTAATGAAGTCGCAGTTTTGGCTATTCGCTCTTTCAGCTCAAATTAAAACAAACAACGCGAAAACCCAGACACGCAAATACCAAAACAAAGAAATGAGAAGTTTTGCTAGCATTTTACTTGTTCTGTTTGCAAACTAATCATTTGAATCAGACTAAAACCGTAGAAGATCGATTGACGTCGTTGACAAAGATAGATAGATAGATAGATAGATAGATAGATAGATAGATAGATAGATAGATAGATAGATAGGTAGGTAGGTAGGTAGGTGGGTGGGTGGGTGGGTGGGTGGGTGGGTGGGTGGGTGGGTGGGTGGGTGGGTGGGTGGGTGGGTGGGTGGGTGGGTGGGTGGGTGGGTGGGTGGGTGGGTGGGTGGGTGGGTGGGTGGGTGGGTGGGTGGGTGGGTGGGTGGGTGGGTGGGTGGGTGGGTGGGTGGGTGGGTGGGTGGGTGGGTGGGTGGGTGGGTGGGTAGGTAGGTAGGTAGGTAGGTAGGTGGGTGGGTGGGTGGGTGGGTGGGTGGGTAGGTAGGTAGGTGGGTGGGTAGGTAGGTAGGTAGGTGGGTAGGTAGGTAGGTAGGTAGGTAGGTAGGTAGGTAGGTAGGTAGGTAGGTAGGTAGGTAGGTAGGTAGGTAGGTAGGTAGGTAGACTACCTACGGCGTTAAACTTGTTCTAGTTAATTAGATAGATAGCTTGGAAGACTATCATGATAGACTGGGCAAGCATATTCCGTGATAGGCCTGACACAAGTGCGGAAAAAAAACTGACTAGTTCGGACTTGCCAAGGCCTGAACGTTTAAGCTGACGCAGACCGAACATGCGCATTTTGCACTTTGTAATGACATCATCAATGTGACAGTTCCATTTGAGGTCACAAGAAATATGGAGACCTAACATTTTAGCACATGAAACCTTTTCAATTTCAACGTCGTTTACAACTATTGGATCGAAATAAGTGTCACTAGTGCTAAAACTAATCCTCATTTCCTTGCACTTGGACTCATTGAGCTGGAACTTGTTTGAGGCAGCGCTGCTGGCCAGGGAATCAACAGCCGCTTGAATGGTGCTGACTTTGGACTTCGGGACTGTTTCGGAAAAAGTCTTGTCATCAACGTATTTCCACAACTCAGTATCGGCGATATCGAGGTCATTTATCATCGCTATGAATAGCCAGGGGCCCAGTTTTGTCCCTTGTGGAACTCCGGCTGTGACCACGCCCCATTCAGAAAGGCAATCCTGTCCCAGTTTGACGCGCTGTTTTCTGCATGATAGGAAATCAGTGATCCAGGCGATTATTGCGTCGGGGATTTTGAAGGTGCGCAGCTTTGTTAGTAGAATGTTATGATCGATAAGATCAAATGCTTTCCTGAAGTCAAACAGGACAACCCTTACAGTAGCCCCGTTTCCATCAGTTGCCTGGTTCCATAAATGGACCATACTAATCAGGGCTTCAGTGGTGTTAGAACCGGGAACAGTGCCGAACTGCCTTGGATCGACTTTAGCGAGAACTGCTGGCTTCACGTGATTCTCAACAACGAAGTCCTCGGCCACCTTTGAGAGAATCGGCGTCATGGAGATGGGACGAAGGTGTTTGTTAATATCATGCACTGGCTTTTGCTTCGGAACAGGAACAACATCCGCGTGTTTCCAGGACTGAGGGAGCCTGCCCTCAGCGAAAGAAGTGTTGATAATGCTTTTGACAACCGGCGCCAGAAGGTCAGCGTTTTCTTTGAGTAACCACCCGGGGACACCATCCGGACCAGTAGCTTTAGTTGTATTAAGCGACGACAATTTCTTTAGAACACCAAGCTCCGTAACGGAAGGCGAATCGGTGGTTGGAATAGTTGGAGAGGCGTCAGCGCACAGCGGAGTGAAAGAAGCCATTGGCGCAAGGAACGCCTCGTTGATTATATTAGCTAGAGAGGCAGGATCATCATCCGACAAAGGCGCCTGCGCACGTTTAACCCACATGGAAGACTTTTCTATCAAATCTAGCTTATATATACTTTAAGATTCTTTCACGAATTGACCGTAGAATCACAGGTCAATCACAGTGCTCTTTTATACTACCAAGTTTTAACCGGAAGTTGAACAATCGGAATTCACAGATGATCAAACGATTGCTGTGTTGCAAAAGCAAAGAAAGAACACAAAACGTTTACGGATGAAAGAGTGAAAGAGAAGTCCCTTCAATGCTTTGCAAGCATTCACGAGTTAAGAGGGGGGACTTGGCTCAAGGCTAATGACAATTTAGAATGTACAGAAAAGAGCAAGAGATCGATGTTTGCTGAGTTTGAGTATATGTAGATACGGACAAAAAGAATCAATAATATGGGTTAACTAACATTATAAAGTTGATTGTTGTCCAATTTTATGATCACACCGCGCGAGTACAACTTCTCGCCACATGTTTTAATGTTGTTTCTGTGATTTCTGTCTACGATTCTAAGCTACTTTGCTTGGACACAGAAAGTTTTTTTTTATTCAGATACCTTCTTTTAAACGTTTGAGGGATTACATTTTCCGTTTTCGGTTTGCGTTCCTCGTCTTTCCTCCTTGTCCTCGGAAGAAAATGGTTCCACTGTAATAAAGTTAAGCTAATGTTTTTTTTAAATTGAAAACAAAACTTTCAAGGACGACATCACTGGAACATACTCTAATACGGGGGATTTGTTCTCTTACATCATGGTCTCTTGTTTCAGCCATTGTTTTTTTTTTTTTAATTAACAGGTGTGGAATTCGACATCATTGGACCTACATTAATACATGCTGCATTGGGTTCTACCCTCGCTGTCAAAGGTAGGAATGTCGTCCTACTTGACAACTACTGTGGTTTTAATAAGGTTCTGTAATGGTTTGGGAGCTTGCGCTGACGATTTTCAACAGCTAAATTACCCTCTGGCTTCCGTCATTCAAAATCCTTGAAGCGTTGTTCATTGGCCAACACCGAAACGGTTTCCAATCGTGCCATTTCCTCGCTGAGAAATCGAGAAAGCACAAAGTATACTGTCTGACTGATGTTAACAAGGAAATTGGAAATTATTTACAAAAGTTGGGAAAATTGCAGTAAAGATGCCCTAGCAGTAACATCGAAAGTTCATGAAGATCAGGATTTAACAAAAAAAAAGTCCGCCTAATGTTTATACTGGCAATTTTTTATCCAGCTTCCATATCTAGAAAACCATGCCCCAAATCCCGATAACGTTTAATCTAATTGATGATACCCTATATTATTTGTTGCGCTGATGGGCATTCTTTCAATTATTCATTCCTGACCCTCAAGTACATGAGCAGCTCTGGTGATGCAGCAGCAATTCCACAAACAAAAAGTGCACGTTAAACAACAAAGTAAAAAGGCATAAGGCGCCGTAATAGCGACAGCGACAACAACAGCAGCAAAAATAATAATAACAGAAGTAACAATAACAGCAGCAATAATGATTATAACAACAACAACAACAAGAGCGACAATAAAAGCGACCACAGAAGTAACAATGGTTTCACGCTTTATTTTGCAGCAAAATACAAATTCTGTTGCGTTGGGATTTACTGTCCTCAATGTACAATGAAATTGGAAATCCTAGCTTTTGGAAAAACGCTTTTGGTAAAAGATGGTCTGTGTTCCACATGCAATGATGTAGTGTTTACGACCAGCTTAGATGCTGATGCACAACTGGGCTTATATCCACTAGAGGTGAGACATAACAATAGAACATAGTAGGACATCAAATGATGATTTACTAAACAGGACATCAACTGAAGGTATAATGAATAGGACACCAAGTATACTGGTATAATAAATAGGGCATCGAGTATGATAGGACATTAAGTATTGGTATAAGAAATAGGAGATCTAGTAATAACGTACTAAATAGGACACCAAAAATGGTTTAATAAAGAGGATATCAGATATTTTCATGATAATAAATTTCGATGAAGAAAACTCTTTAATCCCAGAAACATCGGACATATATATAGAGAGAGATGACGGGCTGGCATTTAATTTGCAAGCACCTAGAAGGAAAGAAATAGCAAAGAAAAGAATTATGGAAGATATTTGCTAACAACTGGTTAAAGAGTAACCATTAAAGCAAATAAGAAGATCGTGAACTTCATCGACGTAACTATAGACCTCAACACAGACAAATTTAAACCATACTCCAAGCCAGCGAATATACCAAAATACGTGCACAGCAAGTCCAACCACCCTCCAAATACCATCAAAAACATACCAGAATCAATAAAAAGAAGACTTTCAGAAATATCTTATGACGATATATATATATATAGTGGGGTTAGGGTTAGTTTAAGTAATGGGGTTAGGGATAGTTTAAATAGAACTAGCGACTAACAAAGGCGACGAAAACAAAAACAATTTGATGACAGCAGCTTTAATCGTTGTGAATACAGAAACCTAATAATAAGTGGTACTGTCGTTCTACTCATTCATACAGCCATTACAGTCATGTGGGTCATTGAACGTGCACCATCTTTGACGCTCTCGTAAGGGAGATCTCTGTGGAATAGTCAAAGACTATGTTGGGCTTGGCAATTTTGTTCAATCTATTCAGGGAAATTAATGAATCAACCCCATCAAATTTAGTGATAATTCTTGCATTGTCATTTGCTTTCTCTATTATCTTAGCAAGAAGGGAGTTTGCATGTAGCGGACCTTTATCGACTACATTGATCTTTACATAAACATAATCATTTTCTTGAAAGTTTAGCTTTCTTGGTCGTGTTTCCTTCAGTTTCCGATTATAACCTGCCTGGTTTTCAAACACTTGGTCATTTTCACGTTTTCGCTTTTGTGCTCTTGTCTCAATGATGATTCCACTTTCATCTTCTTCCACATTTTGATCATGGCTTTCTATGGTGCTGACTGTCATGGTAGTTGTTTTTTATGTCGCTGCCCTTTCAGGGACTGTCTCGCTCTTTCTTTTTCGTTTTTGGGCTCTTGTCTCAACAGTGGCCAGCACTTCTTCTTCTGTATTACTCACAAATTCGACTTTATCATCGTTGTTTCCTTCTTCTTGAACGGTGCTTAGGATACCGGTTATTTCCCTTGTTGGGGTCAATGTCTTCTCTTTATGGGGGACACGGAAAAATTACCCATGGACTGGAAAATTGCCAATGTAGTGCCAATTTTTAAAAAAAAGGCAAAAGATCATCACCAAATAACTATCGACCCGTTTCCCTTACATCTGTTACTTGCAAAATCTTGGAGCATGTAATATGCCACCATGTTTGGCAACATTTGGAGCAGCATGGCATACTTAGCGATTTTCAACATGGTTTCCGTAAAAGGAGGAACTGTGAAACACAATTAATTATAACATACCATGACTTAGTAAGCGCCATAAATCAAGGGAAACGGGTTGATGCTTTTATTTTAGATTTTTCAAAGGCCTTTGACCGAGTGCCGCATAGACGACTTCTTTACAAATTAAGCTATTATGGCATCAGGGGTAGCTTGCTGACCTGGATGGAAGATTTCCTCACCCAGAGATCACAGTGTGTAACACTAGAGGGTGCAACATCCAGTCAATGCTCTGTTACCTCTGGTGTACCACAAGGAACAGTTTTAGGACCACTTTTGTTCCTGCTTTTTGTAAATGATCTCCCTCTAAATATCTCGTCAACTATTAGGCTTTTTGCAGATGACTGCCTTTTATATCGCACTATTGATGGCTCAAATGACAGCCTAGCTTTACAAAACGATCTTGATGCTTTAAATAGATGGGAGAGGGATTCGCAAATGGCCTTTAATGTAGAGAAATACCACACTATGTGCTTCTCCACAAGCAGAGTGAAAATTCCAGACCATCCCTATATACTTAACAACAGGATTCTAGAGAGGGTTTACCATCACTCCTATCTAGGAGTACTACTCTCAGGGGATTTAAAATGGGATAAACACATCGCACAAATTACATCTAGTGCAAATCAGACCCTTGGGGTCATTAGAAGAAATTTTAGAACAGCCTCGGTAGACTGCAAGTCTAAACTCTATTGCAGCCTAGTTAGACCGAAGCTTGAATATGCAAACTCTGCCTGGTACCCGCACCTCCAAAAGGATAAACACCGCCTTGATATGGTGCAGAGGACTGCAGCCAGAGTTTGCTATAATAATTATTTGAGGGAGCCAGGGGTCGTAACAAACATGCTAAGAGAGCTGGAGTGGCCATCCCTTGAGGGCAGACGGACTCTCTCTCGAATGTCCATGTTCCATCAGGTTGTTTATGGAACTGTGGACATTGAGAGAGAGCCCTTCTTGGTTCCGATGGACCGGCCTTCAAGGAATGGCAACTCCAAGCGCTTCCATAGAACACATTCCAAGTGCAACCAGCATGCAAATAGCTTTTTCCCGTGGTCTATAAAACTTTGGAACAATTTACCAGGTCCAATTACCGACATAAAAGAAAAGGGCAAATTCAAAGAGAAGCTTCAGCAGCATTTAATTGATAATGGCCAGTGGTTCTAGTATTCAAGTTATAAATTAATTAAGCTAAATTATTTAATTGAATTACTTTATTGAAAATTATTTTATAAATTTATTTTACAAATTATGAATATATTGTATAAGCTATGTAAATTATTACAGATCTGTATATTTTTACCTTGTATTTATTTATACTGATGTGATACCGACATGGTTTTATCAGTTAATAAAGTAGAAGTAGAAGGTGGGCTAATAAGTGGTCAAAATCGGCGCTTTTGTACTCTCGCGAGCCCGCAAAAATCCAGCGGTTATCCATCCAAAAAACACTCGGAATTAAAAATGGCGGCAAAGGCTGTTCGAAGGAGTCTTGCCAAAATTATTGGATTTAGAAAGGAAAACAACTAAAAGTGGAAAATAAAAAACAAAGCAGCAAAAAATTGAGCTTCTATGACAAGCGTGAGTCTCTCTTAAGAAATAATTTTGTCGGGGTTCGAGAAGAGCGACGCATATTTTCTTACCAATCTGTTCTCAAGGCTGCACAAGAGAGGTTGCAATGTGATTTTGTTTCTCTAGGAACGAAAATTGAGGCCCAATGGGACAGATCCCCGAGAAAGGAGTCTCTGGAAGATTTCCTTAGAAGGATAAAGTCTGTGAGCATGTCGAATTATTATTTTTTTTTATTCTATCGTTTTTTTAAAGCATTTATGCTCTGTTGATTCTAGCTTCAATTTTTACCAAAAGGTCCATGGTGATATTTGTAATAGAATACCTGTTATTTATTAAATAATATGTCTTACATGAGGTTTTTTTGCAAATTGATCTACATGTAACTGTCTTCCAAACATCGGTACTGTATATTTCAAACCCCTTAACATATTGTAATAACAACCTTGTACTATACAATTCGAGCATCACTCCCCTTTGAACAATTTATAAAATGCTAAACTCCTATCTCAAGCATCTCATAATGACTGGGCAAGAAAGTAATTTTTATCTTGCCTTTATCTTTTCTCTAAAAAGTATATTCCTAAGCAAAAATAGTAGTATTAGAATTGTCTTTTAAATCCACTTACTCTATTGTAGCTTGAAGCAGTCATAAAAATCCTTGATACATGAGTCCACCTTTTTCATGAAATCCTTCCAAGCTACTTGGCTTGTACTGGTGTATTTCATTAACAACTGCACAAGGGTTTAGAATACCTGTTATTGTCTGAGTGGATGATTTCTCTATTTTTATTATTCTGGATTGCTTTTACTTAAAAAAGGTTTATTTTTGCTTGCTATTCCAAGTCCTTGTTAGCTATCTTCCTCTTCTATGCCTTATCTTGTGAATCCCATAAAAGGTGATAACTCTAGTTCATGATACCCAAAGAACTATATCAACCAAAATATATTCAACTATATCAATTAAAAAATTATATGAACATAGTTTTCCTTACATTTCCTAAAATCAATTTTGGTTTGTTGTGAACAGACACATCATTTACATAACCATTGATGCAATGTCAAAGTATTTTGTGCAGCTGTCCTTACTGTCAGACTAGGCTAAGACTAAAGACCGCTGTGGTAGAGACCATAGTCTAGTGGAAATAGAAACAGAATCTTTGAGACTGAGGAGGTGTTAAAGTGCTTCAAGAAACTGATGACAATTGTTTAGCATGTTCATGATAATGTAAGTGATGACTGTCCTTTTTGTTTTTGTCTACACATTAGTCTACTCAACTGATTTGACAAATTCCTAGTCTAGCTTCTAGAGCAGCTGTGCTGTAGCTGCTACCAAGTACTCATATATTTTTTTTATGCAAAGGAATCTTTTTAGCTAAAGAGGGGGGAGGGGGAGGTCAAGCATGCCGACCTGCCAAGTTCTCCATACAGTAGGTCACTCAAGAAATAGGAGCAAAGTAAAGGACACCCTTTTTCCATATGTCAAGGCACTAATACAAATAAAATAGATGTTGGACCTGTCACATTCCAAAAGTTAAAGTAAAACCTGAGGAAAAACCTACAAGCAAGTGTCATCCAGCCTTCAGATAATATTCTACAACTACATTCGGTGAAGGGTCCAGCCCTAAGAGCAAACTAAATCCAGGAATATCGTTTGTTTTGAATTAGTTGTGCTGATTCAGGATGGAAGAGTTACCACGAACATAGCTCAAGTAAACAAATTTCCCTCTGTTCAAGTTTTAGCGGGTGAAGTACAAAAAAAAAAACACTTTCAAATAACAAAATAAGAATTTATGAATATATGAAATAGAGTGGGCCTACGGTTGAACAATTGGGAACCACGGCATAGTGGACTGAGAATTACGCTTGCTCTGATTTGAAAGCTAATAACTTCACAAAAACCAAACTAAAGTCGATGGATTTTATAGAACGTTTACTTGAATCTATATTAAACATTTTGTTCTTTCAGGATTTTTAAATCAATAAAAATCAAAAAAGAAAATGGTACTCATTCAATCCTTGCGGATTCTTCCTGACATCACACCTCCGAGAAACGCTGGACGCGCGCGAAAATTTCTCCCTTCAAAGCAGAGATTAACAGTCGCCATTTTGTCCTTAGGCTGGAAAATTTCCGGAAAGACAGATCAATAGTTACTCGATCCTTTGCCGAAATACTATCGGCCAAAAATCTCATTTAGATATCAAATCGATACTCATTCGCTCGATCCCCGTTATAAGCTCGAACAATCTCATTTTCCGACTACATGCGAACTAGAGAACCTCACAAAAACTTTAATAACTTGAAAAGCTATAGGTTAGACGAGCTGATTTTCAAGACATATACACAGAGAAGCATAAAAAAGAAAATCTTCATGAAAGTTTCGCTTGTTCGTCTGATTTGATAGGTTATTTTCTCGCGTTATTACAGAGTAGATATCCCACTCGCCAGACAATTCTGATCGATTGACAATCATACGCTCGAGAGTTTTGTCAGTTTCTGAAAAACAGAGGACTTACGGGGTAAAAAAGAGGTTCTCATGAGAAAGACAATGAAATTTTCTTTTGAATTCTGGATTTTTATTAACATCAGATACAATATTTGTGCTGCTTTGGTGGTCTCAGCGCTCGCGCCAATCGGCAGTGCATTGTTTACAGAACGCGCCTTTGGTTACCGTGGAAGCGAAATGCATTTGAAAGTGGGGAAATCTGCCGGCATTTGAAAGCGCCGATTTCGTGCGCCCGCGAGCCCATCGTTATAAATTCTATCTTACCTTTTTTTTTCCGGTATGTGCCACCACTAGGATCGAACTCTCGATCTCTAGCTTGCCAGTCCGTTACCTTAACCACTCTGCCATCCAGACATTGTGATGGAAGACACGGTTTAGAAACTAATTTTATAACTGTGGCGCCTCTTGGGAAATGAAGAACAATACAAAGCTCCACGCAAGCGCAGTCACCAAAGCGTGTTTGGTTAGCAATGGCTGCTAGCGTCTGTGTCGATGCAGACGATTTCTACTCGAAATTAGAAGAATTAAAGGAAAAAAGTAAGTCTAGCAAAAGCAACACAACATTATACATCTGTGACGAATTTTACGAGAAGGCCAAGCAATGGCTGAAATGTACGACGCCAGAAGAGACGAAAGACATCGCACTGTCGGACAATGATAAGTTGAAAATCATTCGCAATAAGTGGAACGTTGACGAGGAAGGAAGAGCCATTGATGCCAAGGGAAAGTGCATGGTACATAAATCGACCATCCACGATGTCCTCTCGCAAGCTCACAAAGCAATCTGCCACCGAGTGAGGGATAAAACTGCCAAGTATCTCAGTGATAATTATAGTAACCTACCTAAACAAATCATAACATTATTTACCTCCATATGCAAATTGCATCAAGAACAAGCCAGCCTCACCAACTATTGCAAGAAGCAAGTGACAAAACCTATTCAGGCAGATGGATTTTTGAGCCACCTGGAAATGGATTAAATTGATTTTCGTAAGATACCCTGCAATTGTGGACGGAGGCATTTATGGGCTCTTCATGTTGAAGATCATTTTTCCAAGTACTCATGACTACTTCCACTGAAAAAGAAGGAAAGTCTTGAAGTCGCACAAACCATCGAGCCCTTGTTTTGGCAGTTCGGGTTTCCATGCAAATTGCACACAGACAGGGGAGGGACAAAGGGAGCGTTGATGACTTCTGCTCAAAGTTCAACATACCACAAGCCCGAGGCGCTCCAAGAAACCCTTCTGCTCAGGGACTTGTCGAGAGGGCAAACCGACTAGTAAAGGAGAATTTGTTGAGCCTCATTAAAGAAAAGGGATTAGCATCAAATGATTGGTGCAAAATTATGAATTAGGCGGCCTACAAAAAAAATATCACTCTTCACCGAGCAATTGGCAAATCGCCCTACAAAGTTGTTTTTGGCATCTTCCCCCTTAAAGAAAAGGCATTGACCCCAACGAGGGAAATAATCGGTATCCCAAGCACCGTTACAGAGGAAGGAAACAACGATAATAAAGTCGAATCCGTGCGTAATACAGAAGAAGAAGAACTGGCCACTGTTGAGGCAAGAGCCCAAAAACGAAAAAGAAAGAGCGAGACAGTCCCTGAAAGGGCAGCGACATCAAAAACAACTACCATGACAGTCAGCACCATAGAAAGCCATGATCAAAATGTGGAAGAAGATGAAAGTGGAATCATCATTGAGACAAGAGCACAAAAGCGAAAACGTGAAAATGACCAAGTGTTTGAATACCAGGCAGGTTATAATCGGAAACTGAAGGAAACACGACCAAGAAAGCTAAACTTTCAAGAAAATGATTATGTTTCTGTAAAGATCAATGTAGTCGATAAAGGTCCGCTACATCCAAACTCCCTTCTTGCTAAGATAATAGAGAAAGCAAATGACAATGCAAGAATTGTCACTAAATTTGGTGTGATTGATTCATTAATTTCCCTGATTAGATTGAACAAAATTGCCAAGCCCAACAGTAGTAGTCTTTGACTATTCCACAGAGGTCTCCCTTAAGAGAGCGTAAAAGATGGCGCAACTTCAATGACCCACATGACTGTAATGGCTGTATGAATGAGTAGAACGACAGTACCACTTTTTATTAGATTCCTGTATTCACAACGATTAAAGCTTCTGTCATCAAATTGTGTTTGTTTTCGTCGCCTTTGTTAGTCGCTAGTTCTATTTTTTTTTTACTTAAAATAACCCTAACCCCACTACTTAAACTAACCCTAACCCTATTACTTAAACTAACCCTAACCCCACTACTTAAACTAACCCTAACCCCACTACTTAAACTAACCCTAACCCTACTACTTAAAATAACCCTAACCCCACTACTTAAACTAACCCTAACCCTACTACTTAAACTAACCCTAGCCCCACTACTTAAACTAACCCTAACCCAACTACTTAAACTAGCCCTAACACCACTACTTGAACTAGTTAAAAACGAATATGGACTGGTTTGGTTTCATTTTTTACTAGTCCATTTTCATTTTGGACTGACATTCATTATTGACTGCAACACACACACACACACACACACACACACACACACACACACACACACACACACACACACACACACACACACACACACACACACACACACACACACACACACACACACACACACACACACACACACACACACACACACACACACACACACACACACACACACACACACACACACACACACACACACACACACACACACACACACACACACACACACACACACACACACACACACACACACACACACACACACACACACAAAGAATATATATATATATATATATAGGACACCAAAAATGGTTTAATAAAGAGGATATCAGATATATATATATAAATCAAAATTTGATGGAAAGACAAAAGGTATCTATTTCTGGTTGAGGGTGGGTCAACATATATAGATAACTATCTCTTTTTCAAGGCATTCCCCGTTTAAAGGACAGTATTCCCTTTTCCTACAATTACATTTCCTATCGTATAATGGGTATATTACCATGAAGATCATTCCTTTACATTAAACAAGAAAATACAAAAATTATCCAAGGGAAAGTAGTAAAAATTAAAAACAAATTTTTACACTTTGTCAATAATACGACAAAGATGATATATTATCGGGGTTTTTTTATTCTGTATCTGAAAAGTATAAGAAAGTCTCCTTTTAGAATAATATGAAAAAGAAAGGCGCGTTCTTTTTTTTTTTTTGAAAGAATGTTATTGAAATATATTATTGAAAGAACTGCAAATCCCTTTTCCATGCATCTCTGAGTGCACCCCCCCTCCTTCAACAAATCCTGGCTACTTGCACAATTGTCAATTTCATTCATTATTAAGGTTGCATACTCCTTTGTGAACGAGAGCGCTGTCATGGTAACGAAGAAGCAGATTGGCGAGATTCGGGTTAAAGGTAAAAATAAGTGAATATATTCTAAATAATTTTATCAATCGTTCTCCACCAATTCCACATTTGTTCTTAGTTGCTTGTCTACAAAATCTCACTTTTGCGGACGGCTTTCAAGAATGGTTTCAAATCGGCTGGAAAATAGGTTTCTTCAAAAAGCGTCATGAAGGTGAAGTGGTAAAAATATTAAGAATTTTAAAGAAAAAATAAATATGCTTTCAGCCCTGTTTATATTCCTAAAACTGTGATCCTAACATTTATTGTTTTAAACTTTGTCCTGTATTTGGGGCCGTACAAGAACCGCAGTGACGCTGCCTCCATCTTCATTGACAGTACTTATACACTAAAGGCTCGTCTACACGGGCAAATTTTACTTGGCAAGCTCTACTTGACAATTCTAGTCGTACGTGTATACGTGCTGTCCACACGAGCAACTTTTACTTGACAAGTTTTCCGTGCGATGAGCCGGTAATGCCTTTAAATAGCGGCGATAAAAAATAACGAAGCTTGCCATCACAAAATGGTGCATCTGACAAAGAGACAGACCGTGGCAGCAACAACAGCAATAGCAGCTTTTTTAAGAACCCACAAGCATAAGAAAAAGGGGGCAACTAACTACTTTCAACGGATAAACTTTTTCAATTAAAACTTGTTGAGCGTCTAGACGATCAACCTTGTACACTTGGCAAGTAAAACTCGTCAAGTAAAAGCAAACACATCAGCTTTTGTAAAAGTGATTTTGTCGAGTAAAAACTGGTCAAGTAAAAATCGGCCGTGTTGACAGTCCTTAATCAAGACTAAACATGACTGTAAACTGCGTGGAGCAGTCCGTATCGGCACACTGACGAGGAAATTTAGTCATATTTGAATCTCCTTTGAACTCGCGATGTCATTTTGCGCCATAGAAATTATCATTATATAATTTTGGTGGCAAAGGTAGGGCCTGTTGCACTTTAGAAGCAGAAGCTTTCCCCCCCACCCTCCTAAAATCCAATTTGGTTTCTTAAGGACCCTACGCATATATCTCTGAACCTGTTGAAAGCCGACTTGAGAGCCCGATCCTGGAATGGAAGCCTTTTCACCGTGTCTCTGGCCTATGCGTCCGATTCAGTTATCTCATGCCACAAATCGAGGGCTCGTCAGAGATACAATTATATCTTAATTTCACTACGGTCCAGCCCAGGTTATTATGGAAGCTCAGTGGTTACCATGGTATTAAGTGGTTACCAGGAAGTGTACCATTGGATGCGGAACAGGATACAAAGGTATTTTGAAGATAGGTTAAATAAGTTAATTGAAGACCTGTTAGATAAGAACATTTTCGTTTGAGTGTGGTTCTTAAGTCATTGAGAAAAACAAAATCAAGGCATCATTAAAATTGCAATAAGCTTAATCTTTTTCCTTAATAATAGCACTCCACTTGTTTCAATGATGACTTATATCAGTGGCCAAGTGTTTTTAATTGTCATGTGTTTAGGTAGAGTTCCTGGGTGTCTCATCAATTAATGGATCAGTTGCTATAGCAATAGACGACATCATGATCACAACAGAGAATTGCACTACAAGCCCAGTGTATGCTGCTCCTGGTAAGTATCAACATCATCGTCATCATCAACATCGTCTTCATCATTATCATCATCATCATCATCATCTTAGTATCTCTCTGTTTCTCTTCCCTGGATTTGACTTGTTGGATGTATGTGGGACAACTAGACGCTTGAGTTCCTCAAAAATTAGGGGTTTCAATGTAAAACGCTTATGGCGTGATTGATACTGCACAATAAGCGCTCTATATAAATATCAGATTATATTTTGAACATCACCACCATCATGATCAGCATCACCGTTTCTTCTCCCAAAGAAGAAATACCCAAAAGATTGCGCTTTATATGAAATAATAACATTCTGCCCTTTGGAGAGAGAATAGGCGTTGCGACGGTTATTGGTGTAAATGAACTTTGCTCTAAAAACATCAAGAGATATGTTGCGTAGTTAATTCTGTGAAGTTGTGTACGTGAATAAAGCTATTCAATAATCCTTCTACACGCACTTCTGTACTTTCGATTGTTCCAGGCTACAAGTGTGCGTCATACGAGTTTCAATGCGCCAGCGGTCATTGTATCAGCGGCAGCTCTCGCTGTGATAGTGATTATAACTGCATGGATGGTTCTGACGAGGATGGGTGCAGATGCTTCACAAATGAACTTACTTGTTCTTCGGGGCGATGTGTCCCGTCAATCAATTTATGTGACGGTGTCAAAGATTGCGTGCACGGTCTTGATGAGCTCAGATGCGGTGAGCTCATTTCAAGCAATCTTGTACTTGAGGCATTCGTTTGCTCTTCTGTTCCATTGTTCAATCCCTATTTAGGGCATTGAATACCATATTTGGGAGTCCGATTCAATCATGTTTTCGCTTTTTTATCGCTCTAAAAGTGTGCACGTCGATAATTTCCACGTTAAATCGCAGGAATTAGTATTTAATGCGTTTTTGTTTTTTAGTCCGGCTGCCAGACCAAAGAACCCTGCATTTCTGTCCATACGATGTTTCTTTGTGGATTCTAAATAAGGAGATGGTCCCTAACAATATTCCGAGTGATGCATATTTGACATTATTGGGCATCACAAGTTAAAACGAAAAAAATTGGAAATACCTAAAAAACCACAAGGTACCCAAACAAAAAATCGCGATAAATTCGCTAAAAGGGTGAAAATCGTACCAAAGGCATTGAATATGTTTAAGAAAACAAACATAGTGTCTAACTCGGCGGAAGGTCCCAGAAAATATAGAAAACCACAGGGTACCAAAAACGAAATTTCAAAATATCGTTATAAATCCGCTTAAAGAACGACAAACCAAAGGGACGACCTTGTAAACGTCTTTACTTGAACGGGATTCAAAACATTTCTTCTTAAAACAGTTAACAAAGATGGAAGTTTTACTTATTTTACCAGTTAAAATGTTAGTGTTTTACTTTGGATAACTTAGTAATACTAACATCGATTTGTCACCAAAAGACATTAATTTTGGTTGTTTTACAGCCGTATCTTCCCTATCAACCCCTTTCCTAGCATCAAAAGAACAGTTTCTTATATATTTATACCCAGGAATACCCTAGAAAAGACATCACTTTAATCCCTGACATCAGGACGAGTTGGTACTGTCTTCGTTAGCTCGTTCAAACATTCATTCATGGCATTGCAATTGCAAAAAAGAGTGCACGGTAACTTCCTGCGACTGCAACTGCATCTCTGGGTTCTGCATGGACTTGAACCTTCACAGTTACACTTGATAAGCTTCATTACCTTATCTGGCGCCAGGGGTACATCGACTGGGACGGTGACAGATAGTAAAGAATTGGATGGCAAATGCCTTGTGTACACAGAATTGACCGGATCGACAGATGGAGGGTCGCTGCTAAGAGCTGCCTTCCAAACGCATGTCCGTAGCTGCGCACGCTTGAAATTTTCTGTAAAGGCCTCCGTTGAAGGTGGTAGTGTCTCAATCTTCGGGGTGGAACTTGCTGTTTTAAAAAAAAAATTGCCGCCCATACCCTGTACCGGAAGCCCGACATGCTTGTTTCTTTCATATCTTTGCTGTGGCAGGAGCCAACGAACTGCGTTGCGTTGTCAGTCACCTCTTGCATGGTTGCTTGAAGACATCCCTGGGATCTAAGGGAGTCGGGAGCCGCTTTTAGGGTGCGCAAAACAGTGCCCTTTCCGATAACAAAATAAGCTGGAACCGTGTCACAGCCAGACAAAGCGTGTGCTCCTAGTAAGGAAGGGATGATCTTGTGATGTTCTTGTATACCGTTGCTTTGATATCGACGATGGATCTTTGTTGTATAGGAGATAAAATAAACATCGGCGATGAAGGATCCTCACCAAGATAGTGGTAGAGGAGAAGGGCAAACACATCAGTATCATCAGCGATGACCACTGTGCATGACTGCGAATGATCACGTGGGTACTTCTAATTGTTGTCTAGTGGGTACTTCTAATTGTTGTCTAGTGGTACTACCCAATGAACAATCAACAATATTGCCGACCCATCGAGGAAAACAGCATTTGGGGAACGGTGGAGACGTGACAAGGACTCTTTCGCAAGCCGCCTCTTGAGGTCGGACTTTGCCTTGCCTTGAAAAATATTTTTTATTTATTTTGGCAGTGAAATTTCTCTTTAAAATAACAAGGGTTTTCTTCTGTCTTTCTGCTTCACAATCAGTGCAACATCTTCAATGCTACAAAATGACATCAGGTGCGATTTAGGAACATGAATAAAATTTACGGATGGGCAATAAGACAACATTGTAACTACAACAGGCTGCTCAATGAACTTAAGTAAAATTACAGATCTTTTGAAAGTTTTCTCATACAAAAAGGCATATAATAGAAAAGTGTTATAAAAAGGAAATCATAAAAGTTGACGAAGATATGTCACAAAGCTCTATTAGTTTACAAAAGAAGTTCTCTTTTCCTAAGGATTTTTTGCTAAAAAGCGATTAGTTTACAGAAAACATCACTCCCAAGTAACATAATTTACACAATTTATTCTTAGAAAGCACACTTCATGTATGTAATTGCTACTTATTGCCTCAAAAGGTCACAAAAATACAAAATTCTTACAGTATTAATAAAGAACAACATGATCGCCGCCATCTTGGATGCTGTCAAACCGTGCGGGGCCTCACTGCATGTCATAAATGGATTTCTTTTCTTGATATTTATTCTGTACTTAAGGTCAGGTTTTTATTAAGTTAGATATTTTGCCAAAAAATATTTTCTTTTCTTTAATTAGAGCATAGTTTATTTCAGCACAGGGATCCCAATACGTGTTCCTTATTTGGAATAAATAAAGCTCTGTTATTCCTGATGGCCAAGGCTGGTGTCGGGGCATCACTCGGAATTTTACATTATGACCCTTAGCTACAGTATCATGCAAAAAAAAATCGTATGGCCGCAAGTGCAAGGTTCCGTAGAAATTCAATGTTTGGCTGCCGGATTATTTGGCTTAGAATAAAATACCGGAAGCTAGTAGCTTTTTTTCTGTATTTTGAAATAAAATTAAAAGCCTCCTATATCTTAGGTGGCGGGTGTATAATGAGCCAGTTCTCGTGCCCTGATGGCACGTGCATTCCATGGAGCTCCACATGCAATCAATCAACAAAAGCATCCCATTGCCAAGACGAAGCCGATCTACCAGCCGTGTGCGGTTCGTAGTGTTTTCTAAAAATTGTCACCTTTTACCTTTATTGTAAATATGCAAATGAAATAGTTATTTGGCCCAAGCGAATAGACATTGAGGGAAATCCGCACCCATTTCAATGTTATCAAGGTATTTGCGTCAATAAATAAATATGTCCTTGTCCAGAGCCTGTAACTAGTTTCTTAAGTTTGGTTCTTACTAGGACGCAAGCGAAACACATGTGACAATCAATTGCGTTTTCCCGTGTGCTTACCCTTGCGATTGCGTTCTAGTGAGAATCGACCTTTAACATCCTGAGCAAGGCTTGGATGATCACCGGCCTTTAACCTTTTATAAGGGAAACCTATGACCAATTTCACTATATATTTGTTGGTACGCTGGACGGCTTCTCTAGTTCCGTCTTTGTTTCTTTCAGGTTCCAGCGTATGCCCACTGAATTCACTCAATTGCAAGGACAAACACAAGAAAAAATCTCAAAGCGGTGAGAAGTGTCGTTTCTCATTTAAAGGTTAGCCCACACTAGTAAAACACTTACATTTTTTTATTAAGTTTCTTCTACAGATTAAGATTTCAACGTACGCTAACGTGGCTATCAATCCAGAAGAAGGGGTGATTCTCCAGAGTTTGTTTTTCAGTCCCCGGACCGACCGACCGACCGACCGACCGACCGACTGACCAATCAATCAATCAATCAATCAATCAATCAATCAATCAATCAATCAATCAATCAATCAATCAATCAATCAATCAATCAATCAATCAATCAATCAATCAATCAATCAATCAATCAATCAATCAATCAATCAATCAATCAATCAATCAATCAATCAATCAATCAATCAATCAATCAATCAATCAATCAATCAATCAATCAATCAATCAATCAATCAATCAATCAATCAATCAATCAATCAATCAATCAATCAATCAATCAATCAATCAATCAATCAATCAATCAATCAATCAATCAATCAATCAATCAATCAATCAATCAATCAATCAATCAATCAATCAATCAATCAATCAATCAATCAATCAATCAATCAATCAATCAATCAATCAATCAATCAATCAATCAATCAATCAATCAATCAATCAATCAATCAATCAATCAATCAATCAATCAATCAATCAATCAATCAATCAATCAATCAATCAATCAATCAATCAATCAATCAATCAATCAATCAATCAATCAATCAATCAATCAATCAATCAATCAATCAATCAATCAATCAATCATTAGTTTATTTACGTATCTCGCAGCAAGGCTGAATTACAGGCGGTGTCGGCAACATACTACAAAATGGGTGTACAATAACAGTAAATGAGATGCATATGTACAGGAACAAACTGTTTGAACCGATCAGCGTTCGTGGGTTTAATGTGACAGCTCGTTTTTGCCCACAAGTTATAATGGTTGGCTCTCACCTCCAGTCTACTCTTTACCTGCCTGTACAATGGGTTCCCCGGTTTTATGTTATCTACTTTCCCTCCTGACTGCTAGGGACTCTATGTTACATTCCTCTAAAGCATTTTCATATAAGAGTGACGGCACGTTTATTCTCAACTCGAGTTTCTGAATAGCTTTCAAAGCGTTCTCTAGATATTTATGAAGGGGGGCGTAAACCGTAGAACCATATTCCACGATTGATAGCACGAGCGAGCAATAGACGACAACAATGTCCGATACTGGAACGCCGCACCGCTTAAGCTGCGTAGGGCATATTGGCGACTGTTGGCCTTCTTACCACGTAACCACAATGTTTTGCCCAAGTCAGGTATTAAGACAAATAAACACCGAGTAACTTGAAATTGCTGATCAAAATAGGCTGACACGTGATATTATTGTAGTGGAGAAAGTCAACAGACAACTCCTTGCACTTATTAGGGTTAAGGAGCATGTTATTCCTAGAGGCAAAACAACTGGATATCCGCTAAAATGTGTGGTAACAAGACAAAGTTATGTTTATTATAAGGCTACGTTCAAACGTCGTACTATCCATGAGCCTTATTCAATGCAACTGCTAGCAAATGAAGAAGAAACAATCTACTCGATTCATTTGCATGTATTTACATTGAATACGGCTCATGTGTAATACAACGTTTGAACTTAGCCTTAGTAATGTTTATTATAACCCGAGAATTACAGTTTGGCAGAGCGTCCCTATCTGCAAGGAGAATGATCAGCTTCTAAAATGTCACACTTGGGAATTATCATCTTGTAAACTCGCAGACTTATTAAGATCATGTTAGTCAGATATATTAAGTTTCTCGCAGCATTAACCAAGAACGTGTATCACTGTTAAATATGTTCGTTTGTTTTGCTGGACTATGGACATCTTAACATATGCCTTAAAGGTCGATGCGACTTTGACAGCGGTCTTTGTGGTCTGCGGCATGACAACACTACGCGCATGCGCTGGGACTTGGCAACTGGTAGAACTCCCAGTGGAGACACGGGTCCGTCATTGGACCATACTACGCATTCTAACAAAGGTACAAAAGAAGGGATATGAGGCATTCAAAATCCAATATTTTTCCCGTCCGGCCTTTTCTGACGCTATTAAAAAACTCATTAATCATTTTGAGTCACGCAATGAACTCTAACTCTTCTAGGCTCCTTTGTCTACATCGAGGCGTCCCGCGTGGCTATGGGATCCAAGGCCTGGCTCTCGAGTGACTGGATGGATCCGGGGTCAGCGGTATGCATCCAGTTCTGGTATCACATGTATGGAGAGCACGTGGGCTCACTTAGCGTACTCGCCTTCACTAGAACCAACCAACAGGTCGTGTGGCGCATGACAGGGAATAAGGGAGACCGCTGGATTTTTGGTCAAACTATGATAGATATCGAAGGAGAATTCAAGGTTAGCGCCGTAAGATTGGATGCCCTCTATCAATTGTCATCCTGAAATATGTATCTTTTCACGTTCTTGACATCATGATGCCTTGCTTTTTCTTGCAGTTTGTTATTGAGGGCACACGGGGTGACGGTCGTCTGGGTGATATTGCTCTTGATGACCTCACTTTGTTGGAGGGAAGATGTTTCATAGTTGAGCAGCAAAGTAAGTGACGCCGTAGCAATTGTGAGTCAGAGCGGCCGCTTTGAATTCTTATAAAAGCCCAAAAAGTATCCATTTCCATCTGTTAATTAATTGACAGGGATACTTTTAATTATATGTTTATTTTATTTTTTTCCCGAAATTAGATCATTTTAATGGCAAATAAACCATTAAGGGGTAACTGATCGTCATTCTTTAACAATTAACAATACGCCAAGAATTGTCGGCATGTGTACCATACTTGATAAAGGCTGGTCGAAAAAATGGTACCCTCTTTAAGGTACATAAGTGAATGGTCGGGGTTAATAGTTCACACGCATTTCCGCTGTTTTATTTGAAGTGCCCGTCTCCTGCTCGTTTGAGAGTTCTTGTGGAGAATGGGAAATCGGTGAAGGCTGGGAGTTATCAAGCAGTAAAAGTGCGATTCCGCCGCGTCCAAATAAAAGTATGGAAATGTTACGTCATTATTAAATACCTCAAGCAATTTAATCCTTCAATCCGCTTACACCAAAATTATATCGGGTCAGTAATTCTTATAATTTTAGTTTCATTTGGAGTTTTGGTCGAACGCAACTTCAAAACCGGTCCTGGACAAGTTAGAGACCACCAGCAATTTGTTCAGAGAGACTGTGTGAAATAAATAACGTGCTGTATTTTATTCTATAAAAAGGCAGGTATATATTCTTGAAGAGAAGGGCATCTTTTCCCAGTCTGCTCCTCTCCCCAGTCTTCCCGGCCGGCAAGTGGCGCTGTCTGAGGTTCTGGTACTACATTGGGCTCGGCAACACCGCCGAACTCCGCATACGCATGCGGCGTGAGGGTAATGAGACCGATGTCCAGCTTAGCACCACAAGTCGACGAACCAAGGAATGGACTTATGTGCAGTTATCGATGGAAAAGATGGCACACACAATACAGGTAATGCATAGAGTTACCCTAAAATACATAGGGATGTTAGTGTATACACAAGTTATGTTGCATCTGGATGATCCATAGTGTTTCATGGGCAAATAATCGCAAATAAAAAGCTAATCAAGGTGTGCAAAAGTAAACCATGCTTTTTGAGGTGTCTGTAAACATTTACATAGCTTCAAACACCAGGTTTTAGCCATACATACTTGAGCCACTGCGGGTTGAGAATACAGGCATGCGCGTCGAGCTGGGAGCACCATGAAAAGCTTCTTGATAAGTTTTTGATAGGTTTTTGACAAGTTTGGCCCAATCGTTAGATAAAAACTAATCAGCAATAAAATAGCTACAGAATGCACTCGTGTCTTGTGTCTACACTTGTGCACCTGTGTCTTGAATGGCACTCAAGGTGAAAGTCGAATACTGTGGAGGGAAGAGGTTTGCCACATTTTTGCTCGCCTTTGTGCAGTGTGCCATACTTTGGGCCATACTAAAACGATGTGTAAAAATAATCCCTGCTCTTCTAGAAGAGCATGCAAAATCAGGGACGAGAAGCATCCTGAATTCAGAAGCCAAATACAGCAGCTGCAACGAGACATCAAACTGCTGGAGAAACAAGTCGCTGACATCAAGTCCCTTAAGAGTGCTAGACCGGGCAAAATCGTCATTAATTACAGTGATGCAGATGCGCATGCAGAACCCCAAACACTTCGGCAGCGGAAAAAGAAATGAATAAGATCGAGAATTGTTAGTCTTACAGATGGCTTTGAACAATAGAGTTCCTGACTGGCCGGAAACTGTTGACTGGCGTTTTCCACAAGTGTTGGAACAATATAAAACTAACCAAATTGGTTCGTTGCAAGCTCAAGACTACAAATAAACGACGATAAAAAACATTGCTAAATTTGGTGCAATTGAAGCAACGTTTGCATTCACAAATCCCTAATAATGATTGGTTACAGTTGGACAGCTAGATTTTGACTTTTCGTGAGATGCATCTGCTCTGGCTATCAATTTGCATATTTATTTGCAAAAATTGGGGGGACTAGTACTACATGTATAAGAAGTAAGTAATAGAGGTACAAATTTCGGTTTCTGACTTATGGCGGACTGCTTTGATTTTGACAATAACTTGACTCGAAAGTAAAGACCTAGTATCTGGAAACCATCCTGACATGTGAATAAAATCAGGAACAACTCTCTACATATATAAACAGAACTTCACAGTAAATTCCGTTATTTTAGTTATTTTCCAAAGTTCTATCCAAAGAGGCTAGGCTCTTTTTCCAGTTTCTCCTTCACGATAACTTCTGCATATGTATGCGCTTGTGTTGTGTACACAGAAATCGAAACGCTCAAGTTCACTTCGAACGCTTCGAGGAGCGCTTGCTATCCACAAGATACCGTTCGGAATCTTTCTCAATTACCCATTTACAAAGAATGCAGGTATACATTAACAGAATAAAAACGAAAGAATGTGCACTTGGAAAGAGGCAGCATTAAACGGCGATGCTGGAATGTTTGTTTTGCAAGACGAAATCTTTACGTATTTCGCGCGCTGAATATGAGAAAACCCATGCATAGCTGTCAAAATTATCCAAATTATTCAAATTTATTACAATGGCGTCACGGAACTCGATTATCGCCACCGTTGCGTAGACGCTACGAGAGGATATTTTCGAGTCAGCGGCTACACGTAGGCTATCCTATAGGGTCAAACCTAACTTCCTTATATGAATAGATCTACCTCTCTTGTATGGGTAAACCCGCCTTATTATACGAGTAGATCATGATGGTGCATAATGATAAATCTATTTTTCTTATAAGTGTTATCCTAACTTTGTTATATGAACAGATCTACCTTCATTATAGGGTTAAAACTAACTTCCTTATATGAATAGATCTACCTTTGTTATATGGGTAAATCTAAATTCCTTATGAAGGTAGATCTCCCTAGGCTAAACCTAACTTCTTTATATGAAACGATGTAGCCTCCTTGAGGTCTTTACAAATAAAGGAAACAGAGACATAAGATTCTTCACTCCGCGTGTGAAAGTCGGTGAGGAGGAGAAGCAAGCGAAGGAAAGAACAGAGAATAAAGGAACGGAGAAGTTTCTTTACCATCTCTCCGCTTGCATGTCCTTCGTGTTGATTTTCACACGAACGTGAACGCTTTAGTCTCCGCTTCCTTTTCCTTTTCCGTTTTCTTTCCTTGAAAACCCGTCTTTATAAAGGTAAAACTAACATCTTTATATTAGAGGCCTTAAGATACCCCGATTCGAAAACTCGGGTACAGGTTGCACCATTTTGAACTTATTAAATGATGACGTCATCGCGATATACCCTAAAGCTACTCGTTTTTACGGTGTAGCAGTTGGACTACACGTAAGTTATCTAGAGGTAGATATAGACAAACGGGTAAGGTTTTTTCGATTTCTTTCTCCTTTTTTTTTTCACCAGTAAAGTACATGAACTATCTTATAAATACTATTTTAAACGATTTTCAAGATGGGTTTTTAAGGTCTCTATTGATAAACCCTTGTGTCGGATGTCAAATGGTCCCTTATTGTCATACAAAACTTGACGACCTTTCGTATCATTTCAGGTCACCTTTGAAGCGTTCTCAACCGGTCCAGCGCTAGCATTAGATGACGTGTCATTCCTAGAGACACAGTGTGAAGCCATTCCTTGGACACCTTATGCGGGTAAAACCAACCATTCTCAAGTTTCACAAGTACTGTTATAATATAAAAATATGGCAAGAAATCTAAACACAGTCATTATTTACATTACCTAGCGGCTGGTGGTAGGGCTACTATTGAGAGCCTCAAATTTTAATCCAGGGCTTAGGGAAGTGCCTTATTTTGAACTGATATTCTGATCAATTTCATACCTCTTTTGGTATTTCAAGTTTCGCCTCAGACCCCTTACACATTGCGTCCTGGTGAAGAAAGCCATCAGACGGCTTATCGCTCTGTGACAGCTAAAAATGCGGTTTTCCAACTGCTGCTATTTCGTTTATTTACTGTGCGCTGATCAGATCGTCTATCGAATATACTTTGGATTTTTCGCTGCTATACTTAAACATCTTAATGATCAATATGAAAACATTCAGAAGATGGCCTTAATTACCGTCTGGCCTAGAATAAAGTATTGTGATGCTCTAGCACGAGCCAACATCATGACCTTTAAAGGACAGACGTGTTAATAAGGGTAAGAAATTCATAACTAAGATTTAGCATTATCATCATCATTAACATGGGCGTCAACGTCGTTGTCGTTGTGTTTTTATATTTTTTAAACTAATCGAGAGCTCGTAAACCCGCCAATTTTTGTATGTTTGACGTAAATCCTAGGGTCGATTACCAGCCGTCGCTAAGCCTCATCGGCCCCACTAACAGCTGGAACAATGGTCACACACGCTTGTCCGTAACGTCACTTCCGATATTATGCAACTTTATGCATCTATTCGAGCTATAAAACACCCAAAAACACTCGAATACACGAGGAGGTGCAAAATCAGCATTTCAAAGCCAAACATAGCTAAAATGTACAAAGTGAAAAAAATGAATGCCAACGGATGTTAGTGACCACTCGCTGGTGCGACAAAGTGTATCTTCCATAATTAGCTTGTAGCGGAGCCAGCGCCGTCGCAGGCCGCGCGCGGAGCTCCATAGGTATAGAAATATGGTATAGCTATGCGACTTGTTTTTTTTTTTGGTCATCGCGCGGGGTACCCTGTGGTGTAATTCGCAAGCCAGCCAGCAAGCCAGTAAGTAAGTCGGCCGCGCAACTCCCAGGCCCCACTCGGTCTTACGCTTTTATGTGTTTTTAACGCCTCACTTAAGTGCTTTAAAGTTCGTATGTTCACAGAAAAAAAGGTAGGTTGAAAATAATATTTAATGAGTAAATATGCGGACTTAAATGGGGTGAAGTCTTTGAGGTACCGTTTTGTCTGAAGTACGAGCTGATAGTAGTAAAATCTACCCGAGTGTTCGTAAATCCCGCCCGTCGCAGCTGTTAAAAAGAGGACTATAGAGGCTCTACACTACCATTCTGCTAAAATTCCTTCACGTCTATATCTATATAAGGAGATCCTGATAAAAAGGGCCTTTGGATTGTTTCTGTTTTCAGCTATAAAAATCATTCACTTGCGTCCATTAGTTCCCTGCTAGCAAAAAATCGACATCTGAAATGTATAACGATATCATTCTATTTTTGAAATGCTTTTTCATCCATTATGTTTCTTTGCAAGGACAAAGCTGTTCAGAATATAGCTTTGATACAAGTGTTTATTAATGGCACTTATAAAGGGAGGGGATTTTTATTAGAGCAACGTACTTAAATTATATAAAGGTTACAACAAAATTGTTAAACAGCAGAGTGATCTAGCTTACGCTTGATAGTTTTGTCTACAAATAGCACGTCTATTGTGGACCGAAAGTAGACTTTGTGGGGGGGGGGGGGGGGGGGGGGGGGCACTGGCCTGGTTGATCCAGGGTTTCTAAAAACAACAGGCCAAAAGTTGCGTGCATAAATATGTAATGCATGACAGGAGATATATTTGTGGAGTTTAATTTCAACACATTCTTCTGAATAATCAGTTGTGGAAAACAGCAAACTGTGGAAAACTTTAGTATGGCATCTCAATCTTTGGAATGCTGTTACATTTTTGACATATTCATCACGAGGTCAAAGCTTGTTTAGAATGCTGCTTTGATAAAAAAAAATACATAGTGAAACTTCTGTTAATGGAAATAAGAAAAATATTTTTGTTAACTAAGAACGCTTGAACATTTACAACATTTTTCACACCAAGGTTTAGAATTTGTTAACTTTCATACTGCATAGTTAATATTATTGAAGAAGTGCTTTCTTGATCCATTTGAACGGGCCAATATAATAAATAATTACATGACACATTCTTAATCTCAAAACCCATTCTAAAGACACCCAGATCCCTCTAAAACTAGAATGCTGGCTCCGCTATTAGGCAGTGCCTGAACATATAGCAGTGCCTAAATATATAGCTTATATAGCAGTGCCTAAATATAAAGCTTTTTACTTGAGCCTTTTAATGGTTAGCGGTCTTCAGCATGAGAGCTATCCAGGCGCTTTTCTGATTGGCTGAAATTTCAATCACAGGAAAAACGACCAGACCAGTTATATAGCCGTTGATGGGGGTACGTACGGTGGTCTCAAAGAAACAAGCTGGAGATCGAGCCTACTGAAATCCGCGCCTTCCGCAAAAACACCCAGTTCCTTTATTCTGTACAGCCAGAGGCTAAAATAATCCCAAAATAAAATGGTTCTCTCTCAAATCACACAGTGGTGTTCAGGCGGAAATTCAATTTCAAAAACATTATTTCGGAGAAGCAATTTGGCGATATAAAACCCAAGAAAAAGTGCAGATATGCATGAGACAACGGGCTATAGGATAGTCCCAGTCTTTAAACTATCTGTATTCGAACACGACTGTACGACTAATTTGGGAAAGCTGTTGCAATAATCTTGATAAAGTTTGGAAAAAAAAAAAACATTAAATGTATTTTTGGTGGTTTTAATATTCGTTCTTATAATATTTCTTCCACCCTGGTTAAAACCTAGTTAATTGTCAGCTATGGCTGACAATGGCTGTTCAAGTTAAGTCCAATGCCGTAATACTACACAAATAGCAATTAACATCTTTATTCTTCAGAATTTTCACCTCCTCCGCGTCCGAAATGCAGCGACAGTCTTGGAATGCAGGACTTCAAAATCCCCGACTCAGCAATAACAGCCTCTACAAACACGAAATACGCGCGACATGGCCGATTGCACTTCAATGGAGCTTGGTGGTGCGCATTATCAGGGTGAGTCGTCACTTTGCCATCCCCATCACAGGCTCGTGCCTAGGGAGGAGGGTGGTGTCTAGGAGCAGAAGGGTGAGTCATCACTTTTCCATACCATAGACATAGATATATATTTATCTGTCATCGAGTACGCAAGCATGCGCATGGATGTGTGTCCAAAAAGCAAAAAGGGACCGTTGATGATGTTATCTTCAATGGCGTCCCTTAACGAGCCTTTCGCTTGGGAATGTGTTTACTTTTAGTGTTTTAGAAAAGCCATTAAGAGCGACACTGCTGTAAGTTGGGTTTCGTGTTCGTCTTTTCGTTCCTTTTATTCTCTTATGTTGGGCATTTATTCGAAATGCCTTCCACGCCAGTTTTGCAAATTTGGTAGATACGGTTTTCAGGTGTAGGGTCTGGCATGGCGGCCTGCTTCGATAAAGGGTGCTATTACTTAGTTTGAGTTTAGATGCGCCTGTCCTTTGGGTCCGTGTAACATTCCGCCATTCAATATTTTGGAGATTTTAGAGTAAAAAAACAAAATTTGAGCGTGATCCTCATGTTAAACTTCCCTTATAGAAAGAAAACATAAAATGCACACTGTCTAGTCCGTGTAACAATCAGTTGGCGTTTGCGTCAATTGCTTTTTTCACTTGAATCAGAAAAAAAATCATTGAAAAAAATGGAAATTCATAATTCCCTTTTTTCATCGAAGAAGTTCTTTTTTCATTTGTCGTCTTCCAAATTCTTATATGAACAAAAACATATGAAATTCATTAAAAATCGACTTTTTCTTTGATTCCATGAGTGAGCGCTTGCGTTTTTCGAAATAAAAATTTAGTCACTTGCGGTGACAATAAAAAAAAATGATCCCGAGCAAGGCTTTACCTTAATATACTAATAAAATTTTCTTTTGCGAGCAACAACTAGAGCCGTGCCTGTTTTCTGAAGTGAGATAATCGACACATTGATATGGATTTCTCCGGCCACGTTTGAGTGATTAAAAAATTAAAGGTAATCAAGGTAATTATATTACACATGTATTCCGTCCCTTCGGCAATGTTGGGGAAGAGAAACCGCCACCGGGCACATGGCAATGTGGCCATCCCACCCTGGTGCAGAGGGGGCTCGCAAATGAAGTGCGACTGCCAGAGGAAAGTACAGCCCAAGTCTGAATACCACTCCAGGCCGTCGCCCTCGCCTTAGCTAAAATACGACCCACTTTAAATTTTCGGCCGCGACCCTGAAAGCAGCCCCAGAACTAAACTAAGAGGGTCGTCGCCCCGTCCGTAGAGATGTACTAAACTAGGTCGCCTTAAAAGCATCAGGCTAATGTACATTTTAAACGCATCGGATTTCCATCGACCCATCATAGCCCTGATCTGCGAATCCGAATAACCCTTTTCGGACTCGTGACTAACCACTCCAAAAGCCATGGCTACTATCGTACTTTGGTTATATGCAAAGGCAACGATTCAATTCTAAGGAAAATTAGGTCATGGATAGGGGACTACAATGGGATAGAAAAAAGAGGTCCTGGTTGGAGTCCCCTCGCAGCGCAGTAATCCAGAAAAGCGCGCTCTGGGCAGTAGTTGATCGACGGCAAACGCGCAATTCTTATATCGAACGTCCTATTACTCGTTTCATGCTTGGATGCAAAATCGTTATCACCAGTTTACTAATCTCTTCGCCGCTTTTGTATGCCACAAAATCTCCGAGTTGAACAGTAGTTTATATACGAGGTTTTGGTGGTCGTTTGTGGCAGTAGATGTGACGGTGGATGTGGCGATGGGGATGTGGCGGTGGGGATGTGGCAGTGGGGATGTGGCGGTGGGGGTGTGGCAGTGGGGATGTGGAGGTGGGGATGTGGCGGTGGGGACGTGGCGGTGGGGATGTGGCGGTGGGGATGTGGCGGTGGGGATGTGGCAATGGGGATGTGGCAGTGGAGATGTAGAAGTGGGGACGTGGCGGTGAGATGTGGCAGTGGGGATGTGGTACGGTGGGATTTGGCAGTGCGGATGTGGCGGTGGGATGTGGCGGTGGGGATGTGGGAGTGAGGACGTGGCGGTGGGATGTGGCAGTGGGATGTGGCGGTGGGGATGTGGCGGTGGAGATGTGGCAGTGGGGACGTGGCGGTGGGATGTGGCAGTGGGGATGTGGCGGTGGGGACGTGGCGGTGGGGACGTGGCGGTGGGATGTGGCGGTGGGATGTGGCGGTGGGGACGTGGCGGTGGGATGTGGCGGTGGGATGTGGCAGTGGGGATGTGGCAGTGGGGATGTGGCGGTGGGGATTTGGCTGTATGAATAGAAGAGAATTTATAAAATGTGGCGGTGTTATTGTCGACGAGCGTAAGTGCTAAATAACGGTGTAAAAAGGGTAGAATTCTAGCAGTCTTATTTAAGGAAAACAAATGATAGTAAAAATAAAACTTAGAAATAGTTATTAGTGTTAGCGCGAAGAGTATTTGCGATTCCGTGCGGTCATGTTTTTCTCTTGAGGGTTAATCGCCCGCGAGTTAATTAATGCATATGTCACGCGCCAACTGGTGGTAATTGTCCTTAACTGGTAATTAATGCATACGGAACACGTGACTGGTGGTTATTATAATCTACGGTGTGCATATGGCACGCGCCAACTGGTGGTAATTGTCCTTAACTGGTAATTAATGCATACGGAACACGTGACTGGTGGTTATTATACGCTACGGTGTACATATGGCACGCGACAACTGGTGGTAATTGTCCTTAACGGGTAATTAATGCATACGGAACACGTGACTGCTGGTTATTATAAGCTACGGTGTGCATACGACACGCGACAACTGGTGGTAATTGTCCTTAACTGGTAATTAATGCATACGAAACACGTGACTGCTGGTTATTATAAGCTACGGTGTGCATATGGCGCGCGCCAACTGGTGGTAATTGTCCTTAACTGGTAATTAATGCATACGGAACACGTGACTGGTGGTTATTATAAGCTACAGTGTGCATATGGCACGCGCCAACTGGTGGTAATTGTGCTTAACTGGTAATTAATGCATACGGAACATGCGACAGATGGTTATTATAAGCTACGGTGTGATCGTGATCAGTGCCGTACATTACCATTTTTGATAATATCGATTTACCTACTTATTATGCAAATATTCAAAATGGCCGCGTTGAGAGTGAAACTTGAATTTGTTTTGTTAGCGAGACGTCGAATCGCAAAAAGTGACCAAAACAGCAAAATATCCTGCTCTATACCAAGTTTGATATTAGATTAATGAGTTCCAGTATTCGAAAGTAAAATATCGTTTGGGAAACCTTTTCAAATTGAGCGCTTTTATTTGCTTATCAAATTCAATTTATTTATTCCCTTTTATAAAAAGAACTCTATGCTCCTCATCTCCAAGGCTCTAGTCATCAAATTCAAGATGCCTCAGGACTGCTTAAGCAAACTCCAATAAAACTGCCTAACAGAATACGCCAGTAGCAAACCACTCTGCGGCAGCTTATCGGTAATTATCTCTTGTGCGTTGTGCCATGCATAATCCGTGGATCCCTAATAGCAGAAGCTTCTTTTCTTTATATTACACTGATGGCTGGCGTTCGCAAGGCTCATACACTTAAATAAAATGATCTGCAAGAAATCTCCCTTCACTTACGATTATTATGTACAATATAGATAGTAACAGTGGATCAAGAAACTTGACTTAGCACTGAAATCGCTTCCTAGTCAAATCCTATTTTCTGACAACTGCAATTAATTGTTAGTTATATAATGCACAACCGTAATAGAATACGGTACATGATTTTGGAACATTCTCTACGTGTGACTGGGAAGCCATTCAAGATTTCGGTGCTAAGTCCAGTTTCACTTTTACGGTTAACTCATCCATATTTAATAGGTTATTTTACCAATCGGATAACCCTCCTTTGACACGTGAGTAGGTTTTACCGAATAATTCACTTTACTTTTCTAAAGCACTTTCTCTAAATGAATTTTAAAACAGCGCTATGAGGTTCTTTTGCCGGATCCTTATTTTCCCTTACTATTTACCATTTCGAAGAATTTTTTAATCGAAATTCAAAGTAATTTTTTCTTCCTTGTGGAGTTCGGCGATCTAAACTGCAGCTTCGGAGGCATTTTGCTGTGAATTCAACAGCACTCGAAGAATGCCTGAATTTCATTTCAACGAAATTTGTTTCATTGTCTACTTAGTATCTACAGTAGTTATTTGGAAGTGAACTCAGCGTCTATACTATCTGTTTCGCTTAATCGAAACATCGAAACGACTATTCATCTAACAATGAGCGATGTTTGATTTTCTTTTTATACCGTGATTGGTCAAAGCGCCTATTGAATATGGATGCGAGTTAACAGCAACAGTGAAACTTGACTTAGCACCGTATTCTTGAAATGGTTTACATGTAAAGAATGATTTATAATTAAACCATCGCAGCCCGTGTTTTTATCTGGTAATCACTGCTACGGCTGCTTGGGTTTTAAATAATTCCTCGCTAAATTCAGTCACAAAGTGAAGGTTAATTTCTTGCAGACTATTCTTTCAGTGTATGGCCTTGCGAACGCCAGCCGTCAGTTAAATATAAAGAAAAGAGGCTTCTGTTATCAGGGAACTACGTATTATGCCTGGCACAAACCACAAAGGATAATTACCGGCAAGAGTTGCCGCAGATTGGTCTGCTACTTGTATATTCTGTTAGGCAGTTTTTTTGGAGTTTACATACATGAAATCTAGATATCTTAAAGAGCAGCTGAACATCTGTAATCTGAGCCGTGTCGCGTATTGCCCCTAAATAAAAATAGTCATAACACCATGGGTTGCACTAAAGTCGTTCGCGCCCGGTCAGTGAGCCAGGATCTTATTACCGCAAGTGTCCGATATCGGCTAGGCTTGAGCCTTGTTTGATTTAGTAGAATCTAGTACTACTCGCCTGCAGTATGGTCAATTATACAATCATAACAGTTCATAAATGGGATAGAATCTCGTGGAAAAAGTCAGATTACCCAGCTCAGAACCAAGTATAAAAGGGAATTATACCTTTTGTGATTATCGAACTTAGTGCGATTAGGTATGGCATGGCAATGTGCAAGGCCATTATCTGGAGAGCATCTAAAATTTCATGACGTGTAGCGCAGCTGGCATGCTGAGAATAGCGTATCAAAGTTATCCGATTCGTAATTATATGGTTTCGGGTAGAGCTGTGCATTTTTATCTTGGCTTTCGTCAATGAAAAATTCGTCTTTGTCCTGTGTCATCAATTCTGGATTTGGATGGAACGTTGCCTACAATGGGAATATATTTGTCAGTGGAAGCGCTTCTTTATTGTCACCAGCAGATCTGGGGGAGCTTGAGCGAGTCCCGGGAGCGAGGTAAGCAAATATAATTTATAATGCACAGATAAAATGTGTATTTTTGAGACAGGCCTTTTGAAAAATACTTATCTGAAAAGGTATTTTATTCAAACGATTTATGCGTTCTTACGTCTGCCAAATGTTTCTTCCCAATGAGGTCATTTATGTTGTTTGCTATTTCTATATTTCCAGCCATTTGGTAAACTATTCGCGCGCAGCCGAAAGTAAATATCGCGTTTCATCGTAAAGCAGATGATGGTTTGCTGTCAAGATTAGTCTTTTGTTTAAGGAGAATAGAGCTCACTTTATAGGTTAAAAGGCTTCAACATCAACAAAATGCTCGTGTAAGGGGGCTCTGCCCCGAGTCGTCGCGTTTTTAATATTCATATGAAAACATAGCGGGAGTAGTCATAAGATATTTTAAGAAGCAAGTTTCACAGAATAACACTTTCCACTTCTTATTCAACTTGAATGAAAGGATATGCTGGAATACAATTTCTGTATTGCTCAAACAGAACGCGTTGACACCCCGTTTGTACTGCGATATTTTTCTCATTCATTACCTGGTAACGTTTGATAAAGTAATTGTATGAAGCATATTTCGTTTGTCTTCTTTTTTGGCTACCGATGTCCTCTTTTTTTTTGCTTATATGTTATGGGCAAAGAACCAGTTTAGTGGGCTTACTCGTAAAAATAATTCGACAACTTTTGTCTATAAAAGGACACCGTGACCTCTACATATGTTTGTCACCACCTTTATAAAGACAAGACCAGGAACACCAAGCTAAGAGTTGCTTCACAATTAGTTTTCTTTTAAATATTTCTTTTGCACATTAGAGTTTTGAATTGATAATAATAAACTTTCAATCAACCTGTTTCCATAGGTGACTGTTAAAGGTATTCTATTCGCGAGCTAATTTATTATTGCATGAAAAGACAGGAAACGCTTGACGATCTAGTTAGCAGTAACGCTCTTTTTCTGTCTTTGGCTCGAAGCAGGACACTTTGAAATCCAGTTTGTACTCTGATATCTTGCGCATATAATAAACTTTTTGATAAAATAATAAAAAAAAACCATAATGTCCACCTCTGGGGATCAGCCCTCAAAACCTTTGTCTCAACGCTCAGCAGGACATAAGTCGCGAAAATAAAGTGCCACCGTGACCTCTACATGTGTTTGTCATCAGCTTTATAGACCTGGAACACCAAACACAGCGTTGCTTCCCACTTGGCTCTTTAGAAATATTTCTTGTTTCTAGTAGATTGATTGTCTTAATCAGAAAGGGGGGGGGGGTCTAATGTTATAATGTTGCTATTGATGTTAAAAGCGATTACTTCCCTTTATACGAAAAACAAGTACAATTTTCGATTTTGCCGGGTTTTAAGCGCAATTCGCTTATTTCTTAAAGACTCTTGTCACACTATCAGAAGGAGAAAGTCTAGAATCTAAAATTCAAGCATAGAGAAAGTCTAGCATCCATTTTAATATACAAGATTGATTGTCTTAATCAGAAAGGGGATTTTTGGCTCTTGTATGTTGCTGTTGATGACTTCCCTTTATACGAAAAACAAGCACATTTTTCGATTTTGCCGGGTTTTAAGCACAATTCGCATGTTTCCAGAACTCTGTCAATCTAACAGAACGATTTGGAGAAAGTCGAGCATCTATTTTACTATAGAAGATTCATTGTCTGAATCTAAAAGGGGAGGTTTAATATTATATCAATACTGTAAGATGAGTACATATTTCTACTTTAAGTAGTCTTGGACCAGTTTGCAGCGCAGCCTCAGTTATTTAAATTTAGTTATTGAACGCTCCTTTGGGGTTATAAAAGTTGCTTACGATATGTGGCTTGTTATTCGAGTTTGACGTGAAGACTGGGCGTTTTGCAGTATTTTCTACTTTATCGGGATTTTAAGCACAATACGCTTATTTTCTGTACGTCAGGTAGAAGTATAACCATCAAGAATGAGGACAATTTTCACGACTTCAAAATAACTATTTGTACTTTAGGCTAGTTATGAATTGTTAAAGGCAGCCTTTAGTATATTTTTTTTGTCTGTGAAAATTGAGTTTTTCAGCGCAATTAAAAGGAGCGACTTGATTTAATAACTATTATTGCATGGTTCCACTTATGAAACTCAGCCAGGTATGGGTATGTTTTATATTTAAATTCACGCTATCATAAACGCAAAAAAATAATCATACGATGTATGCAAACAAGCACAGTTTTCTACTTTTATAGGTTTTAAGCAAACGCGCTTTTTCCTGGTTGTGGGGTCAAGAGGTTACAGTATTTTAAGCATAATAAGCTTAAAGTCTCATGTTTCAAGCAAAATTTGCTAACTCCGAATTTGAATTGACACTCCGAATAACCATTGACTCGTGAGATGGGCAAAATATGTTTAAAATAAGCATTTGACAAATTGCTAGCCCCTCCCCCCCCGCCCCGCTCATCCACCAAAATACATACCCAAACCTTAGTTCTTTACATAAAATATACCAAGCATAGAAACCTACCTCCCAAAAAAATACCCAAACCTAAATTCTATAGCCCAAGCATACAAAATCTTGCTATAAGCAGGCTTCAACACTCAGATTTGCTTATTGAATCAAATCAATTTTATTCCATTTTTATAAAAAAAAGACAACAAACAAACTCTATGCAATAGGCACTGAGAGAAAAGAAATGGGTCTGAAGTATCACCAAATATAAATATTTATTTTCCATATGATATGTATGACTGCACCCCATACTCCAATAATCTCCAAGGCCTAGTAATCAAACCTGGTACAAGAGGGGGAAAAAGAAGGGCAAAATATGTTAAAATAAGCATTTTCGATAAGGACTTTTTGTCAAATTACCCCCCCCCCCCCCCCCTCTGCTCATCCCCCAAAATACATACCAAAACCTAAGTTCTATACATAAAATATAGCAAGCATAGAAAAGTACCTCCCATACAAATACCCAAACCTGAATTATATAGCCCAAGCATACAAAATCTAGCTAGAAGGGAGCTTCAACACTCTATCAATTACTTTCGCATCTATGTTGTCTATTTTCGTTTCTAAACTTGTCAATTTCTCCAACACAAGATCTAACTTCTTGCTCACACTCCCAATGTCCTCTACCATCTCTAGCGCTTTTATGATCTCGTCCCCTACAGGACTTTGGTACGTGAACGGAGGTCCCTCTTGGATTTGCTCTGGCGACCGAAGGCGCGAAAAGGCAAGACACGGAGAATACTCTGAAACGGCTTCAAAAATCGACTCCCGTATTAGCTTTGTCCCCCCTGGGGAGGTAATGGAACATTCAGAATCGTCTGATGTCGTTCTTTCTCTATTCTTTCGCTTCAATGTACTTGAATTTTCCGCCATACACTTCACTTACACGGAGCTCTCAAAACCACGTCTAGACCCGAAGCATGTTCGATCAATGTCCCTTAGAACGTCGTACGACCAAACTAGAACCTGAAGCAACCGAAAAGAGAAGCCAAAGAAAAGAAATGGAAAATTCCATTGAGTTTTTCAATAGGAAATTAAACGATATAAAAATCAAGTTTAAAGATACAGAAGTTGTCCATGAGACGTGCCGCGCAGAATTAGAGAACAAGTTGCTCTATGCTGAAGTATATCAAAGACGCGAGAACCAACGTTTCTACGGGCTGCCAGAAAGTGAAGGCGAGGCAAATGAGGAAAATGTGGACGAGATTCTGCGAAACTTTTTCCAAGACCAGCTGAAGATGAATTCAGAAGAAGTTGACCGCATTGAGTTCCAGCGAGTTCACAACAGTCGGGTCCAGAAATCGCACAAAGCCGGAGCCAAGGCCAATAATCGCACGTTTTTTGAGATACCAAGAACGTGAATTGCTATTTTCACGAGTTAAAGAAATTTCCAAGAAGTCCAAACTCGGCATCTCCGCTGATCCGCCTAAAGAAATCGTTAGACGTAGAAAACTACAGTCAGATAAACTGCTGGACGCAAGGAGAAACGGTTGTATATCAATCACGTGTTCCGTCCAATGACTTAAAAATGTCAGCTTTATCAAGAAAACATTTGTACCGCCTAAGTATTTTAGTTGATACACGGAGCTATAGTAATTCACTATTGGCTCGACAGTCCATAAATTACAGATAGGCCTTTGTTCCTCGGCCCGTCACTCTCTCAATTTTACGCAACGCGGGTATTTTGGGTCCTCTCAAATCGTTTACTTTGATGTTTTTCGCTCTTATTTGTACTTTCTGTGTATCTATCTCATCTTGTTTAGAAGACACACTCAAGTGCATCCCTATCTTTCACAAAGTTGCATTGGAATTCATAGCGCATAACGGAATTCAACGCTAACAAGCAATTGCATCTAAAATGTGTTACTCTTAACGTCAGAGGCTTAAACAGAGCAATTAAACGAAGAAAGATTTTCAGATGGCTGCATCAGCAAAATATGGATATTGCATTCGTTCAGTAGACGTTCAGCACAAAAGCAATTGAAAACACTTGGTCTGCTGAATGGGGGGTGATGCATTCTTCAGTCACACCCAAAACAATAGCGCAAGTAAAGGCGTCGCGGTTCTTTTCAAACCAAAGCTTGATGACGGTCGCTTCATCGTTATTCAAACAAAAATAAATGAAGATAAGTGCACTTTTGGAAATGTATATTTACAAAACGAGCAAAGACAACAGCTAGAATTTTTAGATGACTTCACAGAAGTGCTACAAAAAATACCAGGTGACAATGTTTTTCTGTTAGTAGATTTCAATTGCGCGTTAACCACTTTAGATAAGGAAGGAGGTTTACCGGTTCAGAAAAAAGTAAAAATAATCGAGAGTATTAATAAATTGATGGGTCAGTTTAATTTGATTGATATTTGGCGCCAGAAAAATTCGAATAAGAGAGAGGACACTTGGAGAAATGCTAATCAGTCCATAAAATGCCGAATTGATTTGATTCTAATGTCTTAACACCTGGCTAATATGGTTGATAAATGTTACATCAATCATCCTCCTTTCTCCGACCATTCCGCAGTCCTCATTGAAATCACTAGCTCCAATCACATAAGAACAAGAGGCCCCGGATTCTGGAAATTTAACAGCGCCCTTTTAAAAGATAAAGAGTACACAGATTTGCTGAAAGAGAATCTAAACGTTTTCCGCGATAAGCATAATGCTGTCAAAAACAATAAAACATTGTTTTGGGATTTATTAAAAATGGAAATCACACAATTCTCAATTGGTTTCTATAACAGAAGAGCAAAACAGGTGCGCGAGGATGAAAAGAGGTATTTAGCTGAGTTAAATACTTTACAGCGCCAAGCTGATGCACTCGATACCATGGCGGCAAGCCAGCTAAAGGTTGCCATTCACGCAAAAATCGATTAATACATGAAGTCTTGGAAAATAGAATAAAGGGCACCATTCTACGTAGCAAAGTAAGATGGTATGAACATGGGAAAAAAAAAATCGAAATATTTTTATGGTTTAGAAAAGAGGAGTTATGAAAAAACATATTACCAAGCTTAAAATAAATGACGAGACTGTGGAGGAGCCAGATGTGATTTTAGAAGAACAAAAGAAGTATTATGAAAAGCTATACAAGGCAAAAATCCCAGCAGATACTGAAAAAAAAGCAGAGTTTTTAGACAGTATCCCATTTACAAAGAAAGTTACAGACGAACAACGCAACTCGTGCGAAGGTCTGCTCACTATCGAAGAATGTCTTTTAGCACTCTCCAAATTTAAGAAAGGATGTGACGCGAATCCAGCAGAATTTTACCTTTTTTTCTGGGAAGAGGTGAAACAGGATATTGTTGATTGTTTTAACAACGCTGTTAAAAATGGAAAATTGTCAATTTCTCAAAGGCGCGGCGTAATAACATTATTCCCTAAAAAAGCTTACAAAAACCTTAAAAATTGGCGCCCAATATCCCTGTTAAATGCGGATTATAAAATTGCTACAAAAGCAATAGCGATCAGATTAGAAAAGGTCCTACCAGCGATCATAGGTAGCAATCAAACGGCATACGTCAAGGGGGAGAATATTCGTTTAATAACTGACATTTTGGATTACGCATCCAAAGGTAAACTGTCAGGTATAGGACTTCTAGATTTTGAAAAGGCTTTCGACTCAATAGAATGGAGTTATATTTTACAAGTCCTCAAAAAATTCTAGTTCGGCGCAGGCTTTTTAGCATGTGTGAAACTGTTTTATAACTATATATCTAGCTGTGTGATTAATAATGTGCATGCTTTAAACTTTTTCAACCTTACCACCGGCGTCCGCCAGGGATGCCCCTTGTCCGGTTTTCTGTTCGTAATCCGAATCGAAGCGCTCTCCCTCGAAATAAAAGTGAACCAAAATATTAAGGGTATTGATATTCAGAGTCCGCTGTCGAATTTCGCCTCCAACAAACTGGTTATCACACAGCGGAAGATCGATTACATTTCACAACACAACTAAGAAAGAAAGTCTACGGAAAAAAGTCTTTACAAAAAGACTAGAATAAAGACAGGACCCGGGGTCTAAAAACGGATAAATCGAAGATAATAAAGCAGGAAAGGTATGATTATTAATTATTAAAATCGACTTGAAACGATTGAAACGACACAGCAAGTTAAGTTATAAACAATTTTATCGGGCGGGCGGGCGGGCGGGCGGGCGGGCGGGCAGGCGGGCGGGCGGGCAGGCGGGCGGGCGGGCGGGCGGTGCGGGCGGGCGGGCGGGCGGGCGGGCGGGCGGGCGGGCGGGCAGGCAGGCAGGCAGGCACGCGCTCTGATTGGCTAATTTTCTATGAACAAGAAATGGATATTCCATAGAAAAATACCATAAAAGAAAAAAATCATTGCTGACAAGAAAAAGTTCGCCAGATAAATACTAGTAGCGACTTTTCGGTAACTCTACAACCTTTATACTTCTTTTTTGAGCTGCATCTTCCTACATATGATGAATAAGGACGCAGATTTTCCGTGCGTTTTTCCCTTGAAGAAAGGGAAAATGTTGTACCAATGGCAATGTTTTTAGAGAGCGAAAGTCGCCGATTTGCAAATCTGTCGGAAAAGGAACTAGAAAGCATTTTGTCGGAGAAACAATCAGAAAAGACAACAAACTGGTGTGTCTCCACGTTTAAAGGTACGGTGCTGTATATTTGAATTAAAACATTATTAAGAATTGTGCAATTTGAAAAGATAATTGTTAAGAATTACGGTAAAATTACTAAATAGTAACAGTGACAGTGACAACAACAACAATACTAATGAAACAGTTTTGTGAACTTTGTGGATTTATTATAAACAAACAATCAATTCTAACCTTTTTCCTGTATAATTACAGCTTGGTGCAAGAAAAAAACAAATACGTACTCCTGTAGAAGACATCAGCCTTGGACAACTTGATGCAAACCTCCTTCGTTTTTACGCTGAAGCAAGAAAAATAAACGGAGAAATGTACAGCAAGAAGCCACTACTCGGCTTCCGGCATGCCATTTAACGCCATCTCAACCAGCCACCCTTGTCGAGAAGCCTTAAGGGTGTACTGACATTAGAATTGCTCAGTAACGACGTTGCTACGCTGGTGGCGTTGAGCGCGCGCGTACATAACATGGAATTCGTCATTCGCAAGCTTTCTAGAAATAAAAGAAACAAAAATATGCACTCTAATTTCACCAAAATGGACTTTAAGTTGAACTCAACCTTACCTTATTTCCCATGTTTGTAAAAACAAACAAACATTTAGCGAATATTTTAAGGCAATGTTTTTAAAGCCCAAGTTTTCAATTTCCACTATATCTGCGCGCGCAGCAAACACCGGTTGTAGACGCTCGCGCACGCATTGAAAATCTTATTTCAAAGTAGCGCGCGCTGTATCCGAATTTATAAAAATAATGAAATTTATATTTCATTTTTTATCATGACATGACGGATATCGTTCCTTAGAAGTGTAAATACCACGAAACACTATTGGAATTGGGCGGACGGGCAGGCAGGCAGGCAGGCAGGCAGGCAGGCAGGCAGGCAGGCAGGCAGGCAGATAGTTTATTGGGCAATATTAGAAATAGCAGCCAAAGGCTGAATTGCATAATATTTTACAATTAAAGTCCATATAACCTTTCAGAGTTGATAGACTTTGTCAATTCTGTATATTTTCATCTTCCAAATGGTATGTGGTTCGTATGGACCCTATAAAACACGCGTTCGCGTGAATAACTCAAATATGTAATATTGAGGTATTTTGGTCAACCTTCGGAAAAAAGGCCGTGAACTGAAAGGCCCGGGTCCAGTAATTTGTGACGTAGAACGAGATGTCAACCAAATTACATTAGAAAACATATGCGCGCGCTAAACCGTTTCCCGTCTTCATTTCTTCTTAGTTATTGCTGAAGAACGTTGTGTGGTTACAACTTTTACCGTCATCTTTATATCTAAACCTGGTAGTCAAATGATTATTTAACTTCAGCAAACAAATCTGCAAAATTTAGCAGATATTTTTTAGTCTTTGAATTGTTTTTGCATTGTGCGCGCGCGCTGCATTCGCAATCAAGAGAGCGCGCTGTTTTTGAAACCTACAACCAAACGATATTTTCTTTTTTCGCATGCATGCAATTCTCGACTTTAAACTATTCTTTGCTTCATTGTGGGTAGCATTGCAATAGAAAACACTTCGCCAATATTTTGTGGTATTGCCGTCTGAATTTTAACGGATTTAAGGAAAATACGTTGTTTCAGATTTTCCCGCCAAAACTTGGAATTATTCACTCGATTCAAACTCCTTTCACGCGGCCAGGAAAATTTTCAAAGATCCCTAGAAAATTCAAATTTTTATAGAATTTGAAAGTATATCTATGCTTTGTTTTGGCTAGATTGATATAAGTGAAAGGTTTTAAGAACTTTAATAAGAGATAAAATGAATAAATATATATTGAATGGGGACCTATTTACAAGTATTGGGGAATCATAAAACTGATCTAAAAGTTGAAAATCGACTATTTACATAAGGTCTGCCTTGCAGCACATTGCCGGGATGAACGTGTTCTTATAACTATTTGTACAATAGCGCGGGTGTTCGAATTGACGCCTTTTCCGGGTGTTATACAAGCCCAGGTGTTTGGGGTTGTAGAGGGGAGTAGAGATCTAAGCTTGTGATCATCGTTATTTAAAATGTCATTGAAAACTTTGATACAGCTTGCTGAGCGTCTCTCACAGCTGTTCAGATCAAAGTTCGCAAGACACTCTTGATAGGAGAGATCAGGAACTATAATGCAGAGAGCTCTTTTCTGGACACGCTCAATGTCATCAGATAGATATTTTGGAAGAGCGTTGTGGTAGACATTTGAACAGTATTCTAGTACAGGTCTAATCATGGTACAATATATATATTGACAATATCGCTAGAATTCAGACCAGCCCTTTTTACAATCTCTTATTCGCTTTCTTAATACTCTCAGTTACGTGATTATTCCAAGTGAGATCATCAGATAGAGTCATTCCTAAGATTTTAGCAAATTTGACTACAGGCAGTTCCTTTCCATTTTCTAATAAAAAAAAAGTGCATCGATTTTATCTTACGCAAATGGCAAAAATAACAGCGCGCGCTCGTGGCGTCATTTCAATCAGTGCACGTCAGCTTGTAGTTTTGTTCTAAAAAAAAAATCCTTTGATTTTTATCTTACGCGAATGGCAAATATAACAGCGCGCGCTCGTGGCGTGATTCCAGTGCATGTCAGCGCACGCAGAAGACACTATTCGCATCTTCAGTGTAGTCACTGGGATATAAAATATAAAAAAAAACCCTTCTTTGGCTCACTGTGATATCGCGGATAATGTCCGCGGATGAGAAATGGTCCTCAAAATTTCACAGTTGCCCTCGAACTTCGCTTCTCGGCCAACTGTACATTTTTCGTACAATTTCTCATCCTTGGACATTATCCGCCGATATCCCAGCCGCCAGAAAGGGGTTTTATTCTATACTATTCTATACTTTAGATACTTTAAGTGCCCCTAGCATCAAACTTTTTATTTCCGGGTTTATACCGATATATCAGTAGAATAGGACTTGAAAACAAACCATACCAAGTGTTATTGCCATACGACGGATTTTCTTGCGGTTTTGTCGGCTTTTAAATATAAATAATATCGCACTCTCGAGCGAGAAGTGGCCATACTTTCCGGAAGCACCAGGCGTTCCTCGTTGATTCGGGAATCCTGAATGCACATTTTCTATTACTTTAGGGCCTTGTTACCAGAGCAATATCATTATTTTTCTTATTCAATATGATCATCTGTATAATTATAAATAAAATATTTCCGAGATAGGTGTTAAATTGTGTGTTTTTAATTACTGGAATTTCCCTTATTCCTAAGGAGAAATGTGCTTACGAAAAAAAAAAATTTCGAAATAATTTTTTTAAAGCTTAAATTTTGTCAGTTTTGAGTTAACAAAAGCAGGGACGCAGTTCTAATTGGAATGGATCATATAAGGCCTCAAATCAATTTCTTCAAGTTTGGGTATCAATTATCGTATGATCAAAGAAAAGCCTAAAAATTCTAATTCGTTTAAATTTTATATTACCAATTATTAACTGTAATCAACCGCAAACATTAATCTATTTTATTTGAAATTTAGAGCTGCTATGCTCAACAAAAATGAGCAAACTATTTTGTCCTCGTCAAATCAAATACTTTTATCGCTAAAGGAAAAATTTGTCGATATATTTTTTTACAGTTACTCGAGAAAGAGCTTATTTAGACCTGTGTCGAAATTGAAAATTCATTAAATTATTCTAAGTTCTCTAATTTTTCAATTAATTCTTCCCGTTCGCCTCGATGGCCCATGAATACGAATCCCTCGATCCGCGGTTCGAGTCTTACCAGCATGTTTTTCATTTTGTTTTTCGTTTTCTTTATTTTCTTTTTTCTTTTCCTTTTCTAGTACTTTTCTTTCACAACGAAGGGTTGTTCGAATAATTTTTATATGCTAACATCCCCTAAAAAAGCGTTTATTTATTTAAAAAATATATATGCAAAGCGTTACAAGTTACAGAAATTGATGCTAGGGGCACAATTAAACTAGTTTTCCATTACCGCAATTCTAGATACTTGATAATCATGGTGTACTCAAAAATAAATCTCTTAATGCAAATTGTTCGAACAAAACCAATTCTTCCTCTGCTATTTCTGTCCAAATTATAATTTCTTGTGTCAATCGTATTCTATATAGGATCTGAGCCAGCCTAAAAGGCAAAAACGAATGTATGTTATTTTTTATATTATCTCTGCTTCGACTTTTGTTTGGTAAGAACAATTAAGGTTAGTTTGTAAATTCTTTGTTTTTGAGGTGAAAATATATTTTTTCAGTTTGTTTTACATCACAACTAGTTTGCACGAATCCTAGAAGGTCCTTCCAATTAAAACTAGACATAAATAATAAATAAATTATAAGGAATAGTAAAAAAAGCAGAGAGTGCTAGGTTAGAGGTTCCATAACCTAACTGCTCTGGGAAAGAATGAACTTGGTGTTGCATAAAATTCACTTAACCTGACTGTACATAAATTGAAATGAAAAAAAGTTATTTATTTTCAGCAATATCAAACTTATCAAAGCAAGATGCTGCACCTCTACTTATGCTGCTGTGTCTTTGGTAAATAGCTCTCGATAAAAGCACTGATGGATAAGCAGTTCAAGTTATTATTACCCCCCCCCCCCCCCCCCCCCTTCTGTAAGGCAGCCACTTTACCAACGGATTACTGGAGTGTGTTGTTTTAAGTGGCCATAAAATTAAATGATTCTTTCAAAATAAATCTATGATAGAAATTAAAGGGGACAATAACATATTCAGAGGTAGTCTATATTACTTTTATTAATCAGCACGGTACCAAAAAGTGATCGCTGAGGCATCACTTTACTTCCCTTATATCTGAACTATATTATTGTTATTTACCAATAGAATTAGATTAGTCCTGACACTATTGTGTGAAGGCTATACAATTGTTATTTGAAATTGTTCTCTTCTCTATAGACTAATTAACAAGGCTACCTCTATATCCTATCGCTTCATAGCCATGGCATATAGCCTTATTAGCAAGGTTAGCTGTATAGGGTAGATATATATATATATATACCCTAATAAAAAAGGCTAGCTCTAAAGCCTATCGTTATATAGCCAAGCCTATTAGCAAGGTTAGCTCTTAGCCTATCGCTATATAGCCAAGCCCAGCTATAAAGCCTAGATACATACCCTAGGGAGGAGATATAACTACATAGCTTAGTTGGTAATGGCGGCGCGATAAGTTCAAAGAGAAAGTGAGCTGTCATCATCAATCATGTCTCATACCAACATCACAACATTGGCCGTAACTATGCAGGTTTTCGAACAATGGAATCGAGCGTTGTTTCACTCCCATCAAATTATATATAGAACCTAAATACGATGTTTGGTTCGGAGAGCGTTCGGGCTAGTCACGAACACTCAAGAGGCTATGGTTACTCAGTAATGTTCAAATGTTTCGAGAGGCAGGAAACATTTTGCACAAAGGTTAGAGATATTTTATTCGCTGAATACAATATTCAGCGAATTGGGAATGCATTTTTGGTTATTTTAATAAAGTTTAACAAAGTATCCTAATTCCGGTGAGTATTTAAGAGTGGCTCGCTGCGCTTGAATCAAGCCGAGATATAGAGTGATAATTTTTCTTTCACTATAAAGCATGAAATAAAACCTAAGCAACATACAACTGCGAGTCTAGTATGTAGTCAATCACAGATAACAACACTGAAATAGAACATATGATACGTTTAATAATCACTTGCAAAATATTGTTATAGAATGGGTTGCTCACGTGTTGGCAGTTGACATTCTACGATAACTTCGTACAGACGCTAGAGCGAATTTCGATTATTTTGCAGCAAAATATAATGGCACTAACCCTGACAGGAGTTCCAAAATAAAATAAAAAACAGTAGAACGGCGCAGGAGCTGGATATATTTTGAATAATACACAGTGTACTTCCATTCTCTGGCTATTTGATATAAATTGCGTTGCCATTGGATACGTAGGTAAAGATTCAAGATTCAATTATTTTATGCGGCACCTTTTGATCTTTGATTCACGGCCGTTGCTCCAAATACATTCATATTGGGAAAAAAATTAAAAATTTGTTTTCAATTATATTTCTAATTACAATAAATTCTCTATCATCGTAGCTTGTAGCGATGTCATCATACGGTTCTCATTACGAAGCACTTTCTCCTATTGTTGTTGCTTCCCAAACAAATTGAGCTATTTCTTTTTTGGTTGCACTCTCCTGTTTTAAACTAATCACCTTCAAATATGACATGGCAGGAAGCACCGCTTTTAGATTCGGTTTTGTTGCGGATTGAAAACCCCTATACATTTGTTCCCTCAATTCGCTATATGCCGGGCATTTTACCATGAAGTGTTCCTCGTCCTCGACTTCAAACAAGCATATTGGGCACATTCTTTGTTTAGGGGGAGTGTAGAGTTTTGTGTGACGTCCTGTTTCGGTAGCTAGTTTGTGGTTGCCTAGTCTAAGCTTTGTTAGCGCAATTCTGTGATTAACATTTTTAATTTGTGAGAGATAATCTTCGTAATTGTGAACGCTCTTAAATTTCCTAAATGTTCTCATTTTGTTTTTATGTCGAAGGTATTTCCTTTCATCGTTATAAATTCCATTTAGGCAGATTTGTTGTTCTATATCTGTCAGTTTCTGTCTTATGATATTTATTTGTATTTGCGCGTCGAATGGGGTTGACCATATTTCTCCTAATCCCGGCGTGATTTAAAATATGTTTAATTTTGTTTGTCCAGAATTCTTTCTTTTCTCGTTATAACGTGTCACGCAACGCTTCATTGGAAAGTTTATTTTGGTCTGAATTTCTTAAAGCCCCCCCCCTCAATATTTCAATGCTCTACATTTAGCCTGGATTCGCAGTAGAAATCTTCCCACCTCCGCTCTTTCGCCCGACACGCATTTGAGCTGCAAATTTGTTTACCCCCAGAAGCCATCTAATAAATTGTGAGTGTACTACCTCGATGGGGTTTTTATCTACCTTGTCTTTGCAGTCTAACCCCCAAGTCTCACTGCCGTAAAGAAAAATTAGCGTCATTAAGGCGTCAAATAATTTTAGTCTGAGGGTACATTGGTTCGAAAATGGTTACCCATTTCGTTTCTCAGTTTATATAGAGCCTTTAGGGCTACTTTTTCATTTCTTGTTTGGCTAAGCTAAAATTTTCGAATGCGCAGAAATGAGCGCCCAGGTATTTATATGACTTCACATTCTCAATTAGATTATGTTTATAACTGAATATGTAGTTTTTAGGATTTATCCGCAATTATTAAAGATTAGTACTTTGGTTTTGTCTACGGATCAACGGAAAGCTCACTCTTGTCGCAATAGTCACCTAGGACATCAAGGTAGCTTTGTAACCCTTTTGCTGATCTTGAGCATATTACCAGATCATCTGCGTATAGCATACATGCATTGTGTATCTCACAGTCATCCCGATTTTTATCGTTGATATTTTTTTTCTGGCAGGCTACTTAGGTAGAAGTTGAATAGAGTTGGAGAAAACATACACCCCTGTTTCACTCTTTTGTAACATCTGAATGCCGTCGTCACAAAACTGTCTAATTTTACTGAGTATTTATCATTTGCATACATTGAAATTAGTACGTCAAGGAAACGACCTGCTATTCCTGCCAATTCCAGTCTTTTGAAAAGTTTATTTTTGGGTACACTGTCAAATGCTTTGCTGAAACCGACGTAGCAAGCAAAAAGGATATTATCCGCTTTTTTGGTTTTGACTTCACATATTTATCAATTAAAATTTTGATCACAAAAATGCTATCTACGGTCCCGTGTTTTTTTTTTTTTTTCTAAAACCACATTGTTCTGGTTTAAGTGTGCCTTTATTCACCAAAAAAACTATATAATCTTTTGTTCAGGATCGCGTTCAAAACTTTCTCTGTGGCTGACAGTAAAGTTATGCCTCTGTAATTTTCAGGCTTAGAGAGATCGTCTTTCTTGTAAATTGGCACAATTAGACCAAAGCTCCATATAGACGGGTATACCCCCCTTGCTAATATCCAATTAAATAAAATTCTTAGTGGATTTTTCAATGCCACCTTACCGCATTCTAGGACTTCATTTAAAACATTGTTTGCACCCGGGGCCTTCAGCGATTTTAATTCGTCTATTGCTGTTGTTATTTCTTTTCCTGAGATTTGAAAGTCTAAAGGCCCGACGGTGTCGGATGGCTATTTTGGGCATTCTTCGCCTGACCGTTGCCCCGAAATTTACCTGCTTTTTCAATCCTATTTTTTGGTATCTTTATTTTTCCTATATTGAGAAGATTC